>NC_067414.1:9445650-9710650 GCF_009764475.1 Pristis pectinata
CCCTTGTTGGCTTTGAGGAGCTGGTAGAAAGCTGCTTATTTTTGGCCCACAGCTGCCTCTTCAGTGAAAGTAATGAATCTCATAGCATGGGAGAAGTTTGAGGGAAGCTGGTTTCACTTCGGTTATTGGAAATAGTCATTGCCAGCCACTTGGTGTGGTGCAAATATTATGTCATCATTTATAAGCTCAAACCTGAATATTGTCCAAATCTTGCTGCAGGAAAACAAGACTGTTTCATCATCTGAGAAGTTAAAACAGGAACTATGCACTGTATCATCAATGAACACTTTCAAGTCCAGCCTAATGGAGGAAAGGTCACTGTTGAAGTGCTGAAAATGTTTGGACCTTGGACATTGTCCTGAGGAACTCTGCCTTTTTCTTTCTGAATTTAGAAAGCAAATCAAGGCTGGGTTTTCTGCCATTGTCGTGGAGTTTATTTGTAATAATTTGATATCACTGGGTAGCTTACTGGGCTATTTTATAGGACAGCTGAGAGTCAAACCCCAGATTCCTGTGCATCTGGAATCATAACTATATAGACTGTGTAAGGATATCTGATTGCAAATCAGATGTTTTTTACCAAATGTTTTGTAGTTACAGTGGCATGCAAAAGTTTGGGCATCCCTGGTCAAAAATTTCTGTTACTGTGAATAGCTAAGTGAGTAAAAGATGACCTGACTTCCAAAAGGCATAAAGTTAAAGATGACACATTTCTTTAATATTTTAATCAAGATTACTTTTTTATTTCCATCTTTTACAGTTCAAAATAACAAAAAAAGGAAAAGGGCCCGAGGCAAAAGTTTGGGCACCCTGCATGCTCAGTACTTAGTAACACCCCCCTTGGCAAGTATCACAGCTTGTAAACGATTTCTGTAGACAGCTGAGAGTCTTTCAATTCTTGTTTGGGGGATTTTCGCCCATTCTTCCTTGCAAAAGGCTTCTAGTTCTGTGAGATTCTTGGGCCATCTTGCATGCACTGCTCTTTTGAGGTCTATCCACAGATTTTCGATGACGTTTAGGTCAGGGGACTGTGAGGGCCATGGCAAAACCTTCAGCTTGTGCCTCTTGAGGTAGTCCATTCTGGATCTTGAGGTGTGTTTAGGATCATTATCCTGTTGTAGAAGCTATCCTCTTTTCATCTTCAGCTTTTTTACAGATGGTGCAATGTTTGTTTGCTTCCAGAATTTCCTGGTATTTAATTGAATTCATTCTTCCCTCTACCAGTGAAATGTTCCCTGTGCCACTGGCTGCAACACAAGCCCAAAGCATGATTGATCCACCCCCGTGCTTAACAGTTGGAGAGGTGTTCTTTTCATGAAATTCTGCACCCTTTTTTCTCCAACATACCTTTGCTCATTGCGGCCAAAAAGTTCTATTTTAACTTCATCAGTCCACAGGACTTGTTTCCAAAATGCATCAGGCTTGTTTAGGTGTTCCTTTGCAAACTTCTGACACTGAATTTTGTGGTGAGGATGCAGGAAAGGTTTCTTCTGACTCTTCCATGAAGGTCCTATTCGTGCATAGTGTCGCTGCACAGTAGAACAGTGCACCACCACTCCAGAGTCTGCTAATCTTCCTGAAGGTCTTTTGTAATCAACAGGGGTTTTGATTGCCTTTCTAGCAATCCTACCAGCAGTTCTCTCAGGAGGTTTTCTTGGTCCTTCCAGACTTCAACTTGACCTCCACCGTTCCTGTTATCTGCCATTTCTTAATTACATACGAACTGAGGAAACGGCTACCTGAAAACGCTTTGCTATCTTCTTATAGCCTTCTCCTGCTTTGTGGGCATCATTTATTTAATTTTCAGAGTGCTAGGCAGCTGCTTAGAGGAGCCCATGGCTGCTGATTGTTGGGACAAGGTTTAAGGAGTCAGGTTATTTATAAAGCTTTGAAATTTGCATCACCTGGCCTTTCCTAACGATGACTGTGAACAAGCCATAGCCTTAACAAGCTAAAGGTCTGAGACCTTGGTAAAAGTTATCTGAGAGCTCAAATCTCTTGGGTGCCCGAACTTTTGCATGGTGCTCCTTTCCTTTTTACGCTCTAAAATTGTACAAAACACTAATCTTGCTTAAAATGTTGAAAAGAATGTTTCATCTTTGACTTTATGGACTTTTGGAGATCAGTTCATCTTCTACTCACTCAACTATTCACAGTAACAGAAATTTTGAGCAGGGGTGCCCAAACTTTTGCATGCCACTGTATATAGTTGGTTCTGGTATGTTATTCCATGTTCATTTAATTCAATGCATTGAAATTAAGTTGATTTGAACTTTTATCCTTGTATCCGTAAACTAGGCCTGTAAAGTATTAGACCAGTAACTGAACACCTAGGCTGCTGTAATTCTAAATATGATAAGAAAATGTCTGTTCAATTAGTCAATGTATTTTAATTTACCAGTCTTGGTTTGTAGCCCTTACTACCCTTGCATGATAAAAATCATATACCCACCTCAGTTTAGAAATTTTGAAATGTTCCCCAGCTTCAACAGTTGTTAGGGGTGTTTTTTGGTTTTTGCCTGATTAATTGCTTCGTAACGTCAGTCTGCTATACTTCTGCATTCAAAGATGTACATGGTTGGTTTCATGTCACTTGTTGTAACAGAGCCCATTTAGTCCCAGGTGGTGTTTTGGTGAGTCTCTGCTCCACCCCCATCCCCAATTGTGCCCATCAGCATTTGATCCCACCGCAGTGCTGGGGCTTTCAGAGACCCATACTGTGCGCAATTACATGGAACTAAATAGATTAGGCAGCATATGAATGGCCCACTGGACCATCCAGCCTGTGTCTGTATTTAAAAATAACTCCCATTGTAATGACTACTTTCCTTCTCTGCCCTCACAGCCTTCTATTACTTCCTCCCTTGTGTTCATCTGAACTCTTAATTGCCTCCACACTGTCTGCTTTGCTTCCTTCTGATTGAGTTTCACAATCTCGCCAATCTGTGTCATGACAATTCCTATTAAATTCATTTGCTCTGATAGAGGTTCTCTTATATTAATATACCCTTGTTTTAGACTCGTGCAGATGGAAATGCTTTATCAACATAAACCTCTTGAATGTTTTGAAGCACTCTTATCACGAGAAGAGAGGTCCCATTTGGTGTTAATTCTGTGTTTTCTTCAACTTTTCATGGCTTTGGATATTTCTTCTCCCTCTTGAGCATATGCATGTTTAAGAAGCTGCTGCTTTAAAGCAGACCTGTTCCTGCCTGCCTGTGCAATGTGTCCTTTGGTTACTTGCTCTGCATGATAAATGAGAGTCTTGTTCAAAGTTGTGCATGATTGATCAGAAAGAGAGTTTGAGAGCATTTTGCTTCCAGGCTGTATTACCAGAGCTAAGGACATTGTAGCACGATCTTTATTCAACCAGTATTCTTGCCAGCTGAGATATTGGCGCAGCTGGTAGGGCCACTACCTCACAGCTTTAGCAACCCGGGTTCAATCCCGCCCTCCGGTGCTGTCTGCGTGGAGTTTGCACGTTCTCCCTGTGACCATATGGGTATCCTCCCAGGTGCTCCTGGTTTCCTCCCTCATCCCAGAGATGTGTGGGTTGGTAGGTTAAATTGGCCACTGTAAATTGCCCCTAGTGTGGAGGTGAGTGGTAGAATCTGACAGGGAGTTGATGGTGAATGTGTGGAGAATAAAATGGCATCAGCATAGGACTGGTGAAAATGGCTGCTTGAAGATCGACGTGGACTTAATGGGCCAAATGGCCTTTTTTCAATACTGTGTCAATCTGACTCTCTATCTTTACAAACTGGTGCGAGAGCTTGTGTTATGGTGAAGCATGGTAAACTTTGGGTGGCTTTATTGAAAGGTGGTACTTGGGAGGGTTATCTGGTTTTTAGAGATACCTGAAAACAGCTTTTAAACAAAGTTATCAGAATCCGGTTTATTATCACTGACAATATCGTGAAATTTGTTGTTTTTGCCACAGCAGGTATAGTGTACGACATAAAAATACTATAACTTCCTGAAATAAATAGATTTGTGCAAAAGATCACACAGCACAAGGCAGTTCCTTGAAAGAGCTAAACAATTAATCCTGTTTCCTCTTATTCTTTCCCTATAGCCCGGTATTATTTCGCCTCCAAGCATTCCCATTTGAAAGTTTTCTATTGAATCTGTTTTCACCATTTTTTTGGGACAACCCATTCCAGTTTATAACAACTTACTGAAGGGGGAAAAGAAAGTCATCTCTTCATATTTTTAGTTACCCAGCCTCTTGCTGAGAAAGTTTCTCTTTCTCAATTTCCTCTATAATTTTGAACCCCTCCATTCAGTTTGGTCCTTAATCAGCTCTGCTCAAATCTCAGATTCTCCATCCTCTCCACATAACTGAAGTCCCTCAACGGGTACCATTCAGTAAAACACCTTTGTAGATCCTCTAGGTGGGAGACGAGAATTAATTGATGAGGAAAATTACATATCAATATCAGGAAATTCTGTATCAACAACAACATATTTATACTGTCTGTTTAGTATAATGAACTGTTCCAGAGCATCTCACTGGAATATTATCAAGAGATTGACATTGAATCACATAAGGAAGATTGGAGCAGGTGAGCTAAAATGGTCAAAAGAGTCTTCTCAAGGAGGAATAGTGTCAGAAAAGTTTAGGGAGGAAATTTCAGAAAAAAACAGCTTTGTGCAAGAGTTTGTATGACAGCTTTTATGACTACCAAAGGTGGAGCAAATAAATTTGGAATTGCACAAGAGCCAGAATAATTGCAGAAGTTTTGGAGAGTTGTAAGGCTGAAGAAGGTTTCAAAGATGGGAATGCTTGGGTGGTGGAGTATTGAACATTGAGAATTTTAAAAATCCTTAGTGTAATTTTCCAGGAGTCAATGTTCATTGATGCAAGGACAAGACTGATACTGAATGGGACTTGGTGCAAGTTAGGATACAAACAGCAGAATGTGGTTGGTTTATGGGATGGACTCCCAGGTATAAGTCGACAAAAATATCAATTTTATGGAACAATAGAGAGATGTAGAAGGGGGAGACCAATTGAGAAGAATCTAATAGGTGAAACTGATTAGGTATTTCAAAATATATATTTAGGTATTTCACCTAACTCATTAGATGAAACAATAGGTGTCCTCCCTCTTTAATTATTGGGTGTAGCACATCGAATGATGTAAAGATGCCTCAATACTAATCCTCTGACTATGTGGCACTCCTTTGTAGCCAGTGTTCCGATATTGCAGTGCTGCTTCTGCACTGAGCAGGAGCTTTTCCCTAGGTTTTCCTGCCAAATCTTTGGAAAGGGACTTGAAGCAGGAGCTTCTGACTCAGGATATCCTTGAATCAGCTGTCTTTTTAAGAAAATCAAAAATAAGGACGGGGAGATCACTCAAGTAAGTCTGCAGATGACATGAAATTAGGAGGTGTTGTTGATAGTGAAGAAGGTTATTGTAGATTACGGGGTGATCATTTTGGGAAGTAGGCCGAGGAGTGGCAAATGGATTTAAATACCATGAATGGTAGGGCACAAGGGAGTGTAATGGAACAGAGGGACCAAGGAGTACAAGTGCATAATTTGTTGAAAGCGGCGTCACAGGTAGACAGGGTGGTGAAAAAGGCATTTTGCAAGCTGGCCTTCATCAGTCAGGGCATAGAGTATAGGAGTTGGGACATTATGTTACAGTTGTGTAAGATGTTGGTGAGGCCACACATGGAGTACTGTGTACAGTTTTGATCACCCTGTTATAGGAAAGACGTGGTTAAACTGGAAAGAGTGAAGAAAAGATTTACGAGGATGTTGCCAGGACTAGAGGGCCTGAGCTATAGGGAGAAGTTGACCAGGCTAGGTCTTTATTGCTTGGAATGTAGGAGAATGAGGGGCAAACTTATAGAAATGTTTAAAATTATGAGAGACGTAGATACGGTGGCCGGTAACAGTCTTTTCCCCAGGGTAGCAGAGTCCAGAACTAGGGTGCATAGGTTTAGGGTGAGAGGGGACAGATTTCAAGGGTACCTGAGGGGCAAATTTTTTTACGCAGAGGGTGGTGAGTATGTGGAACGACCTGCCTGAGGTAGTAGTTGAGGCAGGTACAACTGTATCATTTAAGAAGCACTTGGATAGGCACATGGAGGGGCAGGGCTTAGAGGGAAATTGGGACTACCTGAGTGGGCACCGTTGTCAGCATGGACCTGTTGGACCGAAGGGCCTGTATCTGTGCTGTATTGCTCTATGACTCTCTGAGTATAATAGAGTTTCTGTGAAATGACTGAGCAGATTTGTAAGACTCCTAGTGTTTTGCTTAGTAGTCATGCTATTGTCAAGGCTGTTTTTCAGGAAAGCTATCCTGTGTGTGATTGCTACACATGGGATTCTCTCCTACCTCAAACTTCCAAGTCTTAAAAAGGGAGACTTCAAATGGCTAGGTTTCTTTTATAAATGGAGAAGTAAACAATTGCTTCCTGCCCTTGAGAACTGCTAGACCATATAGAGCTGAGAGCATAAACTACATGGTAAAAGAATTTCAACCTTGTGTCTTTTAATGTCTTCATAAACGAAGTCTGGGCATGTGTCCTTAACAGAGCTGTTGTATCTCCTGGACCTCTCAGGTCCAATCATTGCATCTTCACTAATCATTGTCACAGATTCTTTTTTTTCTTGATTTGCATCTCATTTGTTGAAAGCAAATGTGTGTACAGTCATGCTGGTAGTTGTAAGATTTTAATTTTCGTTTTTATTATCTCTTACCTTGACTCCCTCCTCCCACTGACTTTCCATCACACCTTTTGAATTTCCAGGCAGAATCAGTATAAAACTGGCAGATCAAAGCACTACAGGCTACTCGACCATGGAAGGCACATTCTAGCTTCATACCTGAAGATTCTTTAAAGTTACAAAAGGATTGAATAGGTTAGATGTGGAGGAGATTTCTATTAGCAGGTGAGGCTAGAATTGGAGGCAGTAAATATGACAGTGATTGATAAACGCAGCGGGAAATTTGGAAGAATATTTTTTTACTCAAGTGATTAGAATGTGGGACTTGGTGTTGCAAGGGAGTAGTTGAGGGGAACTACCCAACATGCTCTCCAATCCAGGCAACATCCTTGTAAACCTCACCAATGTTGGCCTCACCGACATCTTACACAACTGTAACATAATGTCCCAACTCCTATACTCTATGCCCTGACTGATGACTCTATGCCCTGACTGATGAAGGCCAGCTTGCAAAATGCCTTTTTCACCACCCTGTCTACCTGTGACGCCGCTTTGAACAAATTATGCACTTGTACTCTTTGGTCCCTCTGTTCCATTACACTCCCTTGTGCCCTACCATTCATGGTATTTAAAGGGGAAGCCAGATAAAAACAGCTAAATGAATACAACATTATATTGAGTTAAATATATCAGCAGTTCCCAAATTTGATAGCATAGCCCTCAGATTTACAACTGTCTGTGCACCCTATCTATATATTTTGTATTTTAACCTTATAAATGCCCATTGTCCTCTGTATGTTATCTCTCCTTCACTCAACTGTGTGCCTGACCATCTTTTCTAATTAACTATCTCTTCCAATCTTCTCTCGGGCACTCCTGTTCCCCTGCAATTCTCTCTCCAATTCCACACACTCTTCTACTACAACCATAGATCGACAGTTTCACAGATCTGTCATTGTACTTTTTCCCCCGTGTGCCTTGCAGATGTATCTTGTGTATCCTCAGGTACACATTCAGAATTTTGGGAATGTCTCTGTTAGATAAAGAGGGATGGGAAGAATCTTGAGCAGACTACAAATGCTAACATAAACCATCTGCCCCACATGGCTTGTTTCTGCCCTCTTCTTCAAAATTTTTACTCGGTCTCTCCATACTTGTAGTTACAGTAATAGTTACAGGGTTTAGGAGCTGAGAGGTAATGTTACAGCTATATAGGACCCTGGTCAGCCCCCTCTTGGAGTACTGTGCTCAGTTCTGGTCGCCTCACTACAGGAAGGATGTGGAAACCATAGAGAGGGTGCAGAGGAGATTTACAAGGATGTTGCCTGGATTGGAGAGCATGCCTTATGAAAACAGGTTGAGTGAACTCGGCCTTTTCTCCTTGGAGTGATGGAGGACGAGAGGTGACCTGATAGAGGTATTTAAGATGATGAGATGCATTGATCGAGTGGATAGTCAGAGGCTTTTTCCCAGGGCTGAAATGGTTGCCACAAGAGGACACAAGTTTAAGGTGCTGGGGAGTAGGTATAGAGGAGATGTCAGGGGTAAGTTTTTTTTTACCCAGAGTGGTGAGTATGTGCAATGGGCTGCTGGCAACGGTGGTGGAGGCGGATACGATAGGATCTTTTAAGAGACTTCTGGATAGGTACATGGAGCTTAGAAAAATAGAGGGCTATGGGTAAGCCTAGTAATTTCTAAGGTAGGGATATGTTCGGCACAACTTTGTGGGCTGAAGGGCCTGTATTGTGCTGTAGGTTTTCTGTTTCTCTGAATAGCCCAGAGGCCAGCCAAATGGCATTTCATGAGCTGATGTGTTTTTTATGTGACTGATAAAACTACTACAGATATCCAAACACATTCATGCTTAAGGTTAGCAAAGTATTTGGATAAGTACATGGATAGGAAAGGTTTAGAGGGATATGGGTCAATCACGGGCAAATGGGACTAGCTTAGGTGCGCACTTTTGTCAGCATGGATGAGTTGGGCTAAAGGGCCTGTTTCTGTCTTGTGTGACTCTATATCATACATAGTACACTGATACATCAGCAAAAACAGTAGCAGATGACTGCCTAGTGAGACAGAAAGACTGACCATAAACGTAGTCCCTGATCTCTTCCCTGAGAACTGACCACATTGAGACCAGACCACAGTGCAGACTATGTATCAAACATTGTGGTGTTCCCAGTCTGTACTGTTTATTTGTATAGAACGTTTTTCCAAACAGGTGTTGTCTCTTTCCCATTGCTATGGTTTTGATCAGATGATTTGTATGGAACTGTGTAAGTGTCTGGCATGGTCAGTAGGTAGCTCCTTTGCTGGGTCAGGAGCTATTGGGTTAATAAGGTTAGACTATCTTCTAGGTCACTGTTCCTAGTGCTGCATTGAGATGGTACTGCAGGCTCGGAGGTCTTTATGGTCTGCCTTGTCATGTTTATGTAAAAGGTGCACCTGTAGGAGTTCGCACTGGCATCCTGGACAATATTTCTGAATGAATTTTGTTTTGATTATTACCCTTGGTTTTGTGAGTTTGCTGAATGCAAGTTATCTGGCATGTTTCCTGCGCAGTACATCGGTGACCACAGTTCAATGGGTATTTCATCAAAAAAAAGATTTTTCAGATGTTCTAAGATGGTGATTGGTATTATGAAAATGCATGTTTTATTTTTCTGACAGTAGACAGTTATTTCTTCCCCATGCTACCTACTTCCTGGTAATTCTTTCCACACTAGAATGTGAATCAGAAATGAACAGATTCATGGTGATCGCCTTGATGATATGCACCACTAGACCACATTAGTGGGTAATATCACCAGCTGTTCAGTAACTGTAAAGAATAGGAAAGCATTTCTTGAGCTTTGAAAGCTGGTGTGTTGCGTCAGGACCAGATGGAGAGAGAGGTTAAATTCTGACATTGAATGGAATGATTGTAACACAGTTGGTGAAGGAAGCCTAATGATGGTGTGATTGGATTACCTCTACCCACCATGTGTTCCATGTGTTTGGAATCCATTTCTTTGCAGTTCAGTTCTTCAACCCTTGAGCTCTCAGTTTTTGACAGAATGATGAGAAAAGTGGAGTGAGGGAAATAATGATGTCTGGAATTGCCATTTTAAGATTAGATGTGAAGCTGTTCATAGTTAGGCAGCTGGTCAGTGCAGATGGTCTGTGTTACAATGTGGAATGTAGGCATTTTGTGTGGAACTCACAGGATTGCTGCAACTCTGGGGACAGATTTTCAGCAAGCAGAACATAGAGGAAGAAATTAATGGAACTGTCCAGAAAGTGAGAGATTTGTTCCAGTACCTTGCACTTCTGCTTTTTTCTCTTTTTAAATCTTCCATCCTCTACTTTTGGGTTACCACTCGACAATGAGGTAGGCACTATTGCTTTAACTCCAGTATCCACTTTTAAAAAGCTCATCAATTTATAAAAATAGGCTCCCCAGGGAAGAGTTGAAAGCAGTTTGTATTGATTTTTCTCAAATTTGATTTAATTTCTTTCCCAAAAAAATCCATGTTGGGTCACAGTATATGAGTTATTTGAGACATAACTTGATTACTGCGTCCTTACATGGAATGTGAGAGAACAGAAATGGGAAATATGACCCAGCAAGTCCATGCAGATATTCATGTTCCACTCACGCCTCTTCCAATTATACTTAAACGTGCTTTTATAAGCATAGGCTTCCAACATCTTTTGACAGCATGTGGAATGTAAGGCCAGACATCTGAAGGCATGACTAGCAATGGTGAAGCAATTTTAAAATTTGGGTGCACAGGAGACCTGCTGGATAAATGCAGAAATGTCATAGGCTGGTGGGAAAGAGCAGGTGAGGGGTGCAGTGAAGCCACTGAACTATTTGAAAACGAAGGTGATAATAAATTCAAAGTTTCTATGAATCTGCTACGATTTGGGAGGAGTTGTGAAATGGGATTGTGGTGGGGATGGGGGCAGGAGGGCTGCTGTAGATGGGTGAATGGTATGTGATGCAATCTAAGACAGCAGAATTTTGGGTGACTCCTAGTCTGGGGAAGAAGGAAGGTTGGCCATGAGTACATTAGAATGATTGAGTCAAGAGGTAAAAATGATGAGTGTTTCAGCAGCATATCGACTGAGGTAGGACCAGAGGAGGGTTATATAAGAGGCACCAGTTGATGTTTTTATCTGCTATGTGGTTGGAAGCTTGGTTCAGGGTAAAAATGCAAGCATGAAACATACCTTCCTTTGTCAGACAGATCTTCTGAGTTTTCTCCTAATTGCTATGTAGTACTGACAGCAAGTTTGTAGGAACAGATTTGAAGTCATTGTGACAAATCCATAAAATATAAACATAATATAGATCAAGCAGCACAAAAACAGACAACATTTCCGCATAATATTGTACTTTGATATTATGTCAAGCAAGATGTCTGTTCTTGATTCTGATCTATTCTGCTCTTATAAGACTACTGAACAGTTCCCTAGTACAATAAAATGGACTCTTGACCTCACAATCTACCTCATTATGACCTTGCACCTTATTATCTACCTGCACTGCACTTTCTCTTTAGCTGTTACACTTTATTCTGCATTTTTACCTTGTACTACCTCGATGCACTGTGTAATGAATTGATCTGTATGAACGGTATGCAAGACAAGTTTTTCACTGTACTTCGATACATGTGACAATAATAAACCAATTCCAATCCTATTGAATTGTGGAGAGAGCATGAAAGGACAAATTACCAGTAATTTTACTGCCTTTCCATTTAGTGGTAGTACTGTGGGTTAGATAAGTTCAAGTGCCACTGAGGAAACTTGAGCATGAAAATCTCGGATGATGTTCCGTGTGCAGTACTGTGGGAATGCTGCAATGTCTGAAGTAACTCAGAAGATCTGTGAAATCAGAGCCTCATCTGCCTCCACAAAGATATAATATATATATATGGAATCCCATGGCACTAAATGCAATAATGACAGATTCCTGTGTCTGACCACTTTTGAATCACCAACACCATTTTTAAAAAAAAAATAAACAATTTGGTCATTATGACATTAGTGTTTGCAGATCATGCTGTGTGTATATTGGCCACCACATTTCCTATATTGCAACAGTGACTACACTTGGAAAAATTGGACAGTTATTGACTGTAAATAACTTTGAATGTTCTGAGATTGTAGATGACACTATATAAATGTATTTCTTTCCTAGAAACATATTATATTTAGCCTTACTGATTATGAACATTACTAAAAACAATTACACATTAGTACGTTGGCCTTTAACAATCACAGCCCAACTATTGTTTTATTAATAAGGTATTGAGGGTTTGCCCTTCCGGTGTGAGTGAACCTTCTCAATAATAGGTTCCTTTTATGTGCATGTGACCCAGCAGAAGTAAAACTAATGGGTGCAGATGCTTTGTCACAAGACTGAATTCATTTTATGATCCAACCTAATGCAGATATGCCACGTGATCTGTCCTGACTAAGGCCTTCACAGAGCTTGAGGGGATGTTGAGGGTATTGGATGACAGTGCAAAGGGCTTAATTCTGATTCTTGTATCGTTCCATCAGCTGGCAGTTCCAACCAAGACGAATTAGAGTTGGAGCTTGGCCATGTGTATTGAAGAAGAATGTTGAGAGGCCAAGAGAGATTTTGGTCTTTTTCTTTTACTTCAATGGCAGTAGATCTGAGTTAGCCATTAAACTGAGAAAAAGTCTTTGTGGGATTAATATTAAGACATGCCCAATGCAGGGCCACAGTCAACACCAGCGGCATGTTGAACATTAAGCAGAAAATAAGTCGGGAAACATCACAATTAGTGTGTGTGATTCAGACTTGGCCCTATCTTGCTTCAGCAAGATGTGATGGATATTCCACCACTGTAGGCGGTGCACAGAAGAACTGAGACCAATCCCCAGTGTTAGGAGCCAGAGTTTTGAGGAAAGATTGTAGACTTGGACTACTTAGCCTAGAAAGAAAGCATCTGATTGGTGATTTTATCAGAATTGTATAAGGTAGTAAATGGAATTAAAAAGGTTAAAATATCCTAAATTATTTGGAACGCTACAAGATTTGGTATCAAGGCCTTAAATTAAAATGTACATCTAGAATTGAAAGCAACTATAGCTTATGTTCATAGAGTATCTTTTAACATGGGACAGTGAATCTCCATTAATCTGACACGTTGGGACTTTGGCAGTGCCCAGCTGGCAGATTTTTCCAAGATTATTGGATGTTATTCCCTATTGATAGTCCATGGCACTTTTTTTTAGATGTCACACAGTAGAATAATAACTTTTTCCAGTGAACCCGGTAAATTTCAAGGGAGTGCGAGAATCAGAACCAGGTGAGTTTTGAGGGAATGTGAGAAGCAGGGCCCCAGTGTGTCTGAAGGAATGGGGCAGTAAGCCTCCTGTGAGCCAGTGCTGAACCATCAGGATTTCCAAAGCCACGTGGTGGATTATGAGTATTTTATTATAAGACTCATTGGAATTCAGAGGTTAGCAAATAAAATTTGATGTAAAACCACATCCTAGAGTACATGATCAAAAGCTTGCTTAAAAAGTTAGGTTTAGGTAACGTCTTATTGAAAGGCAGAGACAGGCAGATGGCAGAGGTGATAGGCAGGGAATTCCAGCAGGAAGTAAGGCTGCCAGTGGTGGTCCAGTGGACACTGAGAATGTGTCAGAAGTCAGAGATGGAGAACTTGATAGGGATTGATAATGAAAATCTTAACCTTGCATCTTCATGAAATTAAAAATGTTAAAATTGATGCATTGCTGGACCAGGAGCCAATGTGGATATTGTTTCTTATTTGCATAGTGTACTAACACAAAATAATGCACTCTGATAGACCACTAGAGGTGTGATCTTTAGAATCATTTGCTATATATACTGTTTGGATTCTGCAATAATACAACCTTTGGAGCATTCTGTATGGATGAGCTGTTTTGGCCTGAGTTGACTGCCTTGTCCATGGTGATTTTGAAGAGACACGAGACTGCAGATGCTGGAATCTGGAGCAACACACAATCTGCTGGAAGAACTCAGCAGGTCAAGCTGCATCTATGGGATGAAAGGAATCATCAACATTTCGGATTGAAACCAGATGCAGGGTTTTGACCCAAAACATTGACAATTCCTTTCCTCCCACAGATGCTGCTCGACCTGCTGAGTCCTTCCAGCAGATTGTGTGATATTGAAGAGTTCCATCAGGACATCCAAATGATAAAGAATCAAAAGTGTGCCTGAGCAGCCTCCACTCCTGGTGTTCCATTAAGTTTCTTAAATTACCCACTTCCTGAGTGTCAAAAAATGCCCACCTCACTGGTTTTCCTTGATAAAACTGCATGCTGAAAAGAGCAAGCATGTCCTTCATGTTTTTACTGGGGTGGGATTTGTGTTTAGGAAGCTTTGGGTGAAAAAGCATGGTGAGGGTTAGCATAAGAGCATCTGTTCTTTATCTCAATGGGACCAGGATTGTGCAGAAACCTTAAAGCATCACAGGACTGGAGCATGTTACAGATATAGGGAACCATGGAGAAATTTGAACCACAGAATGAGAACCATACATAATAAGCTCTCAGCTTGACTGATTTATTTGTCTAAAGATAATTCCAGTGATGCACAAGTGCTTGATTTGTTTGAAACCTCTAACCTGAAATCTCTTCTTTGCAGCTGGTGATGCTACCAACAGAAACCAAAGTAATGTGAGATGAGGGAGGGAAGAGGACAAGATTATCCATTGCTTTTTGCTGTGGCTGTGAGTTGTAAATACCTTGTTGGACTTCCAATTCAAGATGCTGAGAGCCACCGATGGGGACAACCGGCTTGACAGGAATCTGCTATGGTCCTTGGAGACCCTTCATCATCATGGTAGTGGCACCTCCAGTGGAAACAGAGCTGAAGGTGGAAACTGATTGATTTGGATTGGCTTGGCATTCTTGAGAAGGGAGAGAGACATTTTGAGAAAGGACAAAGAAAGAAAATGAAATTTCCATTCTATTGGTAAATTGTAAACGGCTTATGGAAAATATCTGAAGGAAAGTACACAATGACCCTTTGGTCAATAAGTGAGATGAGAATGCCCTATCATGGCTTCTGATCAAACGTGATTGTGAGAGGGTGTCATCTTCCCCTCTCCTTTTTTTTTAATTTAAACACTTTTTCCCCCTAACTCTTGCCAATTTATAACATGCTACGGAACGGAGGTGTTGGGAATGTAGGGCAACCATGCATGCTACGATGGTCCAATCGCATCCGGTTAACCTGGCTCAGCTTCACCCTGTTTGTCATATTGGTTTTCTTCCCACTGATTGCCCACTATTACCTGACCACCATTGACAACCTCAATGACTCTGGCCCGCGCATTTTTGAGCCACGTTCTGGCAATGCCCTATGCGAGGTCAAACATGTCCAGGACCTGTGCCGCATTCGGGAATCGGTCAGCGAGGAGCTGCTCCAGCTCGAAGCCAAGCGGCAGGAGCTCAACACTGAAATCGCCAAACTTAACCTGAAGATTGAGTCGTGCAAGAAGAGCATCGAGAATGCCAAGCAGGACCTGCTTCAGCTCAAGAACGTCATCAGCCAAACAGAGCACTCATACAAAGAGCTGGTGGCACAGAACCAGCCCAAGCTCTCGCTGCCAATCCGCCTCTTGCCAGAGAAAGATGAGACCAACTTCCCGTTGCCAAAGTCCCCCAACAGCTGTCGCTTGCATTCTTGTTTTGATTACTCTCGGTGCCCACTAACGTCTGGGTTTCCAGTTTATATCTATCCACTGGATCAGTACCAGTTCAGCAGTCTTATCGATCCGCTAATTAAACAGGCATTCCAGGCGACTGCTCGGACTAACATCTATGTTACAGACAATCCCAATGTTGCCTGTGTCTACGTGGTCTTGGTTGGGGAGCTACAAGATTCATCTGGACTGAAATCCATTGAAGTTGAAAAGCAGTTGCGCTCCCTCCCTTACTGGCGATCCGATGGACATAATCATCTCCTCATCAATCTGTCCAGGAGGTCCCAGACTCAGAACCTGCTCTACAATGTCAGCACAGGCAGGGCTATGGTTGCCCAGTCCACTTTCTACGATGTTCAGTATCGGCCTGGCTTTGATCTCATCCCATCGCCACTGATCCATGCCATGTCTGAGCCCAACTTTTTGGAGATTCCTCCTCAAGTTCCTGTGAAAAGGAAATATCTCTTCAGCTTCCAAGGAGAGAAGCTTGAATCGCTTATGTCTAGTTTGCAGGAGGCTCGTTCGTTTGAGGAGGAGATCGAGGGCAATACTCCAGCAGATTATGATGATCGGATCATCGCCACCTTGAAAGCTGTTCAGGACAGCAAGTTGGACTTGGTCCTTGTGGAATTCACCTGCAAGAACCAGCCTCGGCCTGCCTTACCGACTGAGTGGGCGCTATGTGGTGAGCGGGACGACAGGCTAGAGCTGTTGAAATTGTCCACTTTTGTATTAATTATAACACCAGGAAATGGCCATCTAATCGCTTCTGCTGGTTGTTCCATGAGGCTTTTTGAGGCTTTGGAGGTTGGAGCCATTCCAGTAATCCTTGGGGAACATGTGCAGTTGCCCTACCATGACATGATACACTGGAGTGAGGCAGCTCTGGTGGTGCCGAAACCACGCATCACGGAACTCCACTTCCTCTTGAGAAGCATCTCAGACAGCGATCTGCTCAACATGAGACGTCAGGGCCGCTTTCTGTGGGAGACGTACTTTTCCACTTCAGACAACGTGCTGAGCACCATCCTGTCCACTGTGCGGACCCGGATACAAATCCCTGCTGCTCCCATTGCAGAAGAGCCATCCAAAGAGATCCCTCACAAGACTGGAAAGGCTGCTGGCACTGATCCCAACATGGCAGACACTGGAGACCTGGACTTGGGGCCTGTGGAGACTGAACCACCTTACGCCTCCCCCAAATACTTGCGGAACTTCACAGTCACTGTCCGGGACACGTACAGAGCCTGGAATGCTGCCCCTGGACCCTTCCACCTCTTCCCGCACACACCACTTGACCCCACCTTGCCCTCTGAGGCCAAGTTCCTTGGATCTGGAACAGGATTCCGGCCAATAGGTGGGGGAGCGGGAGGCTCTGGGAAGGAATTCCAGGCTGCTCTGGGCGGGAATGTTCCCAGGGAACAGTTTACAGTGGTGATGTTGACCTACGAGCGTGAGGAAGTCCTGATGAACTCTTTAGAGAGACTGAATGGCCTTCCTTATTTGAATAAAGTCATTGTTGTATGGAACTCTCCCAAGCCGCCATCTGAGGACCTTGTGTGGCCTGAGATCGGAGTGCCTATTGTGGTAAGAGTATGTTCCTTTCTCTGGTTTATTGCTGTGGTGATAAACAACCCTTTGTGTACATGCTACATTGGTAACTTTCTGTGTAGCTAGATTAAAAAGTAGTAAAGAGATTGGGTTCCCTAAACCCTTGAAGGCTAACATTTGATTTATCTGTAGTTTTAAGTAGTATGCAAAGAGGCATGCATTTTTTTTTCATGTTGTTTTTGTTCCTCCCTTAGCTGAGTTGAGATCTGCAGAATGAATGAGTGCAGTCTTGTTGATAAAATCTCTGCATTTGATTGACGGTTTGTGATTATTGTGTTGCTTTGGTAAAACCACTAGTTATTAAGGGTGAATTTGAACATTTAAAGTTATATTGTAATTTTGACACACCACATTCTGCTTTCCTTTACCTCCTCTCGTGACCTAGAACTGTTTCCCTCCTATCTGGAATTTCAGAGCCCAGGAGAAGAATAGAACTACCTGACTAACATAGCCAAGTGTTTCATATTGTCGCTAAAACAGATATTAAGGTATACCTATTTGGAAACGAGGACCAACATCACAATTAGAACTGTGATCAGTCTTCAAGGATTTGGCCAAATGATTGGGTTTTAAAGCACAACTTAAAGGTGGAGACAGGTGGCTGTGTTTCAGAATGGAATTGGAGATCAGGGCTCATTGAGCTGAAGGTGTGGCTACTGGTGTTGAGGAATTAAAACTGCAGATCCATCGAGATTGGAGGAGTGCAGAGATCTCAGAGGCTTGAAGGACAGGAGGAAGGAGCAATCTATGACAGGATTTGAACAAAAGGATGGGAATCTTAAAACCAAGTGTTGTCAGTATAGGACTCAGTGAAGTACGTGAAAAGTAATGAAAATTGGATAGCTAATGGGAGTTGGTGCAAGTTAGCTTGGATTTCAGCAGGGGCTTGTAAAAGAGTGAATCGAGCTGAAATATTTTAATGGAGGAAATCACTAAGTGCAAAAGCAGTAGATATTTTTAAGGAAAAAAGTTTGATAAGAATATCACAATAGAAACCTGGTGGAAAGATGTATCTACCATGACTTGCTGTGTAACACGTTCTCCTATGAATCAGAAGGCTGTGGATTCAAGTACCACTTCAGAAACTCTTGAGGGGAGATCTTGCTTGACAAATCTGTTGGAATTCTTTGAGGAAGTAACAGGCAGGATAGACAAAGGAGAGTCGGCGGATATAAAATTCTAGCTTTATAAGTGTGGAAGTCCATATTGTCAAAGGTGGTGTCCTTTTGATGAGATGTTCTGTGTGTTCTCCACTCGAGTGGATGTGAAAGATCCCATGCTGCTATCCAAAGAAGAGCAGGAGAATTGTCCTTCGTGCCCAGATTTAATGTTTATCTTTCAACTTGTATCACTACAGATCTGAAATCTCTCTGCTTTTGTTATGCTCTTACTCTGTGAAAATGTCATTTCTTGCACAACAGCAATTCACTTAAAGTGTATTTTTTAAATTTAGTGTTTGGACTATGGCCATGTATTGTCCAGTGTCTTGTGTAATGGTGTGGCAACTGTGTATGTTCCCTGGAACACTTCCACCCAAAGCAGAACTCTATCCCAGAGCCCCTGGCTCCTGCACCATTTGGCCAGAATGTATTCAGATGTACCTAATAGAGGAGAAACTTGTGGAGGTGGTGTCTTTGGATTTTCAGAAAGTTTTCAGTTCGGTCCTACGTGGGAGATTGGTGAATGAGGTTCGAGCTCATGGAAGTATACTAGTGTGGATTGTGAATTGGTAAATAGAGTAGTAATAAATGGGTGTTTCCCAGGTTGACAAGCCATGACTAGTGGGGCGCTGTAGGAATTAGTACTTGGGACCCCAGCTATTCACAATCTGTATGGATGAATGTAATATTTGTAAAGATTGTTGATGACAAGTAGGAATGTGACCAGTGAAGAGGATGTAAAGAGGCTTCAAGAGGATATAAACAAGCTGAGAGAATGGGCATCAACATGACAGATGGAATACAGTGTGGAAAAGTGAGATGTTATCCACTTCTAACTGGTAAGAGGTTGGGAAATGTTGATATTCAAAGAGACCACGTCAGAGATGCATCAGGCAGTTAAGAAGGTAAATGATTATTTGGTTACAAATGTAAAGATATCTAAGTACAATCAGAAAGGGCCTTCATGAGCTCACATCTGGAGTATCATATACAATTTTGATCTCCTTATCTAAAAAAGATATATTACGCATAGTGAATCGAAGATTCAGTGTGGTTCCTGGGATGGTGGGTCTGTCATTTGAGAGATTGAATAGGCTAGGCCTCAGTTCTCTAGGGTTTAGAAGAATGGGAAATGGGCACATTAAAATGTAGAGTAGAAGACTGTAGGATGTTTCTTCTGAATAAGGAGTCAAGAATTTTGTGGTCACAGTCTCAAAACAACCTTTGGAGCCATTTAGAACTGAGATGAGGAGAAATGTCTTCATTCAGATGGTAGTAAATCTGTGCACATCTCTATCCCAGGGAGTTGTGGTAGCTCAGTCATTGATTGTGTTCAGTATAAATAAAGATTGATAGATTTCTGGATATAAGGAATCCGGTGAAGTAGTTACAGAGCAGGAAAATGGTGTCCGTGAAAGAATGGCAGCCATGATCTTGTTGAAAGGTGGGGACCAAATGACCTAACCAATGTTTCTTGGTTCTAAGGTGCTTCGAAATGTCCTGAGGTTGTGAAAGTCACTATATAAATGCAGATGCAGAAAACATCCAGGTTACATATGCTCAACTTAGTGGGGCAGGAGCAGACTCTCCCACATCTGTCCACAGCAACATGAGGGGGCCATTCAGCCCCACAAACCTGTCAAATATTCAATTAAATCTTCATGGATCTTCAATCACATTTATTTGCCTTTTCTCCAGTTCCCTCAATACACTTCCCACACAAAAATATATGGAGTGTTCCAGATATTCCCCCTTTGTTGGAGGAAGTGCTTTGAGTGACTTTCATGTGCACTTTTAGAGCAGTGGTTGCCGGCAGAGTATGCCAGCTCCTCGGAGTCCCAGAGAATCCCCAGTACAACCCCAAATCCTGAAAATAACTTTTGGTGTTCACAGGAGGTGTTAGAGGCTTCCCATTTGCCAAATGGGAACAAGAGGGGCTTTCATTCAGGTTAGAAACCATTACTATATAGAGACAAACAGGAAATGATTCATATGACCAGGAAAGGTGTAACTTGGTTTTCTACCAGATGCTTGATGCAAATTGAGTTTGACTTGTTGGTAGCTCATATTAATTTCTATTCATTGCTCCAGATAATTATGCCCCAGAGACCTGGAATAATTATCTGGATTCATGACAACAAATCCAAGTACAGCAGCAAGGGAATTTAAATTCTGTTAGTTCAGTAAATCTGGAATATGAATCTAGCAGCACAAACAATGACCACATTGAAACAACAAATCCATCTAGTCCATTAATCCCCGTCAAGGAAGGAAATCTACTGGTCCGGACAATGCAACTCCAGATCCACAGCAGTGCATGTTTTCTAGTTTAAATGTTGTTTTTTCCCAAGCTGTTGGTGGTATCTAAGACAGCATTTGCCCTGGCATCTAGGAGCCCTGGTAACATCAAACTTAATGGAAATCGGTAATAAATTTTCCATTGACTGGTGTCAAGCACACAACGAAGGGCTGTATTTGCGGTGATTGTATCTGATTCCACTACTTCCTCTGGCAGCAAGTTCCAGATTTCAACTATTCGCTGTTTGTAAAAAAAAAATTTCCCCTCTTCTTGCCTTAAACTGAATCCTTCTTATTTTTGATACCCCTACCACGTGAAAAAGAGTCTGACTATCTACCCCTTCTATGCCTCTTATATACTTCTATCAGGTCACCCCTCAGCCTCCTTTGCTTAAGGATCTCCCCTTTACAAAAGTGCTCTGATCCAGGTAACATCCTGGTGAATCTGCTCTCACTGTAGCGCAACTGCATCATTCCTACAGTGGCACTTGATACTCGAGCAGTCTAATCAATGTTTTGTAAAGTTGCTACATAACATTAGAACTTTTATATTTTCCCTGACCAAAGAAGGCAAACATGCCATGTGCTGCCTTCACCATCCTATCGGCCTATGTTGCCATTTTCGGGGAACTGTGAACAATAACCCAAGGCCCTTCTGTTCATCAACGTTCCTCAGCACCCCACCATTTACTCATATGTCCTCTCCCTATTTGATTTCCCAAAGTGCATCACCCCACACTTCCATCTCCCAACGCTCCGCCCAACTTTCCATTTGATCTGTATCCTGCTGTAGCCTTAGGCAACCTTTCTCACTATCCACAACACCACCAAATTTTGTGTCATCTGCAATTCATCTTACTAATAATTCATGCGACATTCACATCTCCTCCTCAGCCTCCTTCCGGAGAGTGAACCCGAGGAAAGCATCTGGCCCAGGTGTTGTCCCTGGCTGTGTGCTCAGATTTTGTGCTGATCAGCTGGCGAGGGTATTTGCAGACATATTTAACCTCTCCCTGCTTCAATCTGAGGTTCCCACCTGTTTTAAGAAGACCACTATCATCCCGGTCCTAAGAAAAACAAGGTAACATGCCTTAATGACTACCGACCAGTGGCTCTGACATCCACCATCATGAAGTGCTTCGAGAGACTGGTAATGGCACGCATTAACTCCAGCCTCCCAGACAACCTTGACCCACTGCAATTCGCCTACTGCCAAAACAAGTCTACAGTGGACACCATCTCCCTGGCCCTACACTCATCTCTGGAGCATCTGGACAGTAAAGACACCTACGTTAGACTATTGTTTATTGACTACAGCTCCGCCTTCAATACCATAATCCCAAGCAAACTCATCACCAAACTCCGAGACCTGGGACTCAACACCTCCCTCTGCAACTGGGTCCTTGACTTTCTGACCAACAGACCGCAATCAGTGAGGATAGGCAGCAACACCTCCAGCACGATTATTCTCAACATTTGTGCCCCAAAAGGCTGCGGCCTCAGCCCTCTGCTCCCTATATAGTCATGATTGTGTGGCCAGATTCTATTCTAACTCCATATACAAGTTTGCAGATGATACCACTATAGTGGGCCGTATCTCAAATAATGATGAGTCGGAGTACAGGAAGGAGAAAGAGAGCTTAGTGGCATGGTATCATGACAACAACCTTTCCCTCAATGTCAGCAAAACAAAAGAGCTGGTCGTTGACTTCAGGAAAGGGGGTAGTGTACATGCACCTGTCTACATCAATGGTGTTGAGGTCGAGAGGGTTTAGAGCTTCAAGTTCCTTGGAGTGAACGTCACCAATAGCCTGTCCTGGTTCAACCAAATAGACTCCATGACCAAGAAAGCTCACCAGCACCTCTACTTCCTCAGGAGGCTAAAGAAATTTGGCATGTCCCCTTTGACACTCACCAACTTTTATCGATGCACCATAAAAAGCATCCTACCTGGATACATCATGGCTTGGTATGGAAACTGCTCTGCCCAGGACTGCAAGAAACTGCAGAGTTGTGGACACAGCCCAGCACATCACGGAAACCAGCCTATCCTCCATGGATTCTGTCTATACCTCTTGCTGCCTTGGTGAAGCAGCCAGCATAATCAAAGACCCCACCCACCCTGGTCATTCTCGCTTCTCTCCTCTCCCATCAGGCAGAAGATACAGGAGCCTGAGGGCACATACCACCAGGCTCAAGGACAGCTTCTATCCCACGATGATAAGACTATTGAACGGTTCCCTTATACGATGAGATGGACTCTTGACCTCACAATTTACCTTGTTTGACCTTGCACCTTATTATCTACCTGCAATGCATTTCCCTGTAGCCGTGACAATTAACTCTGTATTCTGTTATTGTTTTTATCCTGTACTACCTCAATGCACTGTGTAATGAATTGATCTGTGCGAACAGTATGCAAGAACAAGTTTTTAACTGTACCTCAGTACAAGTGACAATAATAAATTAATACCAATACCCATACATCCAAGTCATTAAAATCCCTAACAAACAATAAGAGCCTCAGCACTGCTTCCTGTGGAACGTCACTGGTCACAGAAATCCAATCAGAACAGCGTCCGTCCACCACCAACACCCTCTGCCTCCTATCACCAAGCCAATTTTAGATCCAATTAGCCAGCTCACCTTGGATCTCATCTGCCTTAATTTTCTGACCAGCCTACCATGTGGGACCTTGTCAAGTGCCTTACTAAAGTTCATCTACACAAAGTCTACCACCCTGCCTTCATCAATCATTGTAGTTGCCTCCTCAAGACAGTCAAATGAGAGAGAGTTTTATTACCTGTCCTTTGATATTCAGTGATAGTACCATAACAGAACCCATCACAGTTATTATCCTGGTTGTTACTATTGAAACTTATTTGGACCAGCCAAACACAAACCGTGGCTATGAGCTTTGATCAGAGTCTGAGTATCTATCCTGTTGCAATTGACTCACCTCCTGTCTCACCTTTCCACTGTCAACAAGGCACAAAGTTAGAAATATGTTGGAGTGTTCTGTCTGCAGGATGAATGCAGTTTCAATAGAATTCAAGAAATAATCATCAGGATCAGTCTTAAACTTTTACTCTCTTCACCATTGCCTACAGTGTGTAGCATCTACAAGATGCACTGCAGCAACTTGCCAAGGCTCTTTAAACACTTTCCGAAGCTCTGATGTCTACTTCCCAGAAGGATTAGGGCAGCAAGTGCAAGAGAACTTTTCCATCTCCAAGTTGCACATCATCTTGTTTTGGAAATTTATTGACATTTGCTTGATCTTGAGTTCTAAAAAAAACTAGTAGTTTCATGAGGCTGTACATCTGTGGTTTGATATACAGTTTGGTGGTTAGCTTGGGCCAAGTTGTCACAAATTAAACCAGCATGAAGAACATCACTTGACATATTCTTCAAACAGCTTGAGAAAAGTGCTGAACTTGAATTAGGTTACATAAATACCCCAATGTGGATTGAGAGTCCAGAAAATAGGAAACAAATCAACATTTGTCTTTTTTTATATAAACCTTTCCTTCTGACTAAAGACTTTGCACAAACCAGCCACCCTTTAGCAACAATAACAACTAGCATTTGCAGAACAACTTTAATGTGATGCAACTCTGGTGGCCTGATTTGATCCTGAGACAAGTTTCCAACCACATTTTCCCCAACAATGTGCTGGCCTGTTTCCACCACTCTAACATTACTGTTCTTTCTTCTGTCTGCCTTAACTCAGCTGAGTCTGAATCCTTCCTGAAACCTTCTTTCATGCCTTTTTTTTTTACCATGACTTAATTGATTGATAGATATTTATTAGTCACATGTACATTGAAACACACAGTGAAATGCACCTTTTTGTGTTACTGAGAATGCGCTGGGGGCAGCCCGCAAGTGTCGCCACGCTTCCAGTGCCAACATAGCATACCCACAGCTCCTAATCCGTACATCTTTGGAATGTGGGAGGAAACCAGAGCACCCGGAGGAAACCCACACAGACACACGGGGTGAGCGTACAAATTCCTAACAGACAGCGGCTGGAATTGAACCCAGGTCGCTGGTGCTGTAATCGCATTATACTAACTGCTACGCTACCGTGCCGCCCCAATTAACTTAACCAGTGTACCCTTAGCCAGCCTCCCATCCTCCCATTCTTCATCAACTCGAGCTTGTTCAAAATTCTACTGCTCATCTCCCAACTTCTCCCCAGATCCTGATCTCAGTTGTCTCCTGGAATATGTTGATTCAGTCTATCAACACCTTGATTTTAACCACTAATCCTTGTTGGATCTTAAAGCTGCTATTATAAACCAAGTTATTGCATTTGGAAAAAGCAAAACAAAAACCCTGCTGATGCTGGACATCTGAAATAAAGTCAGAAAATATTAGAAATGCTTGGCTGGTGAGACGGCAGCTGTGCAGAGAGAAGAGTTGATGTTTCAGAACAATAATCTTTTACCGTAACAGAGAAAAATTAGAAATCAAAATGTTTAAAATTAAAGAGGGACGGGGACAATGAGGGGAATGTCAGACATATGATGGAGACTGGGAGAGACTGTCTCGTTGTGGTGCCCACTAGACAGGATGGTGAAGGCTTGTTAATTACATAGAACATAGAACAGTACAGCACAAGACCCTTCAGCTCACAATGTTGTGCTGACATAGCTATTCCCTCCTACCCACAGAATGCCCATATCCCTCCATTTTCCTCTCATTCATGTGCCCATCCAAGCCCCTCTTAAAAGCCCCCAATGAATTTGCCACCACCACCCTATCAGGTAATGCATTCCAGGCATCCACCACTCTCTCAGTAAAAAATGTACCCCTCACGTCTGTTCTGAACCTACCCCCCTCTCACCTTAAATGCATGCTCTCTGGTATTGGGTCGTTCAATAATGGGAAAAAGATACTGCTTGTCCACCCTATCTGTGCCCCTCATAATTTTATACACTTCCAACAGATCACCCCTCATCCTCTGCCACTCTAGAGGAAAGAGCCCAAGTTTATCCAGCCTCTCTTGATAGCACATGCCCTCTAATCCAGGCAGCATCCTAGTAAACCTCCTCTGCACCCTGTCTAAAGCCTTCCTATTAGTGAGGTGACCAGAATTGCACACAATACTCTAAATGCGGCCTAACCAGAGTTCTATAGAGATGCATCATAACTTCTTGACTCCTGTACTCAATACTTTGATTAATAAATGCAAGCATTCCATGAGCCTTCTTAACCACCCTGTCTACCTGTGTAGCCACTTTCAATGAGTCATGTACTTGCACCCCAAGGTCTCTCTGCTCTTCAACACTGTTAAGGATCTTGCCCTTAAGAGTGTACTGCTTCTTGACATTAGTCCTACCAAGGTGCAACACCTCACATTTATCCTGGTTAAACTCCATCTGCTATTTATCTGCCCACATCTGCAGCTGATCTATATCACACTGTATCCATTGCCAGTCTTCCACACTATTCACAACTCTGCCAATCTTGGTATCGTCTGCAAACTTACTAACCCATCCATCAACATACTCATCCAGGTCATTTATGTACATCACAAACAGCAGCAGTCCCAGCCCAGATCCCTGCGGAACACCACTACTCACAGGCCTCCAGCCTGAATAAGTCCCTTCAACCACCACCATTTGTCTTCTACAGGCAAGCCAGTTCCGGATCCACACAGCCAATTCTCCACTAACCCCATGCATCTGAACTTTCTTGATTAACTGATTATGCGGGACCTTGTCAAATGCCTTACTGAAGTCCGTATAGATGACATCCACAGCTCTACCTTCATCAATCTCCCTCATCACCCTGTCAGAAAACTCAACCAGGTTAGTAGGACACGACTTGCCCCACACAAAGCCATGCTGGATTCCCTAATCAAACCATTCGATTCCAGATGCTCATATATCCTATCTCTAAGAATTTTCTCCAGTAATTTCCCTGCAACTGATGTGAGATTCACCGGTCTATAGTTCCCTGGATTTTCCCTTGTTCCTCTCTTAAATAGAGGAACAACATTAGCCACTCACCAGTCATCTGGGACCTCACCCATGGTCAAAGAGGACACAAAGATACTAGTCAAGGCCCCAGCAATTTCCTTTCTCGCCTCCCTCAGTAACCTGAGGTATATCCCATTGGGACCTGGGGAATTATCCACCTTAATACTGTTTAGGAGCTCTAACACTACCTCCCCCTTGACCTCTAAATGCCCTAACATGTTTCCACCCTCAGTTCCAATTTCTGCGTCCTGCATGTCCCTTTCTTGGGTAAATACTGAAGAGAAATACTCATTCAGAACCTCACCCACATCCTCTGCATCCAAACATAGATTCCCTTCTTTATCCTTAAGTAGTCCTACCCTATCCCTCGTTATCTTCTTATTCCTGACATAGGTATAGAATGCCTTTGGATTCTCCTTAATCCTACTTGCTAAAGACTTTTCATGGCCCCTCCTGGCTTTCTCAATTCCTTTCTTGATTTCATTCCTAGCTTCTCTATAGTCCTCACGTGCTCTGTCTTATCCTAACTTCCGAAGCTTTACATACTTGTCCTTTTCCTTCTTGACTAAGTTCATTACTTCTCTGGGCGTCCAAGGTTCCCTTATTTTCCCATTCGTGTCCTTCCTTCTAATCAGGACATACCTATCCTGTATCTGTGTATTTGATCCTTAAACACTTCCCACATGCTTGACGTGGACCTGCCAGCAAAAAGATTTTCCCAGTTTACTCTACCTAGTTCCTACCTTATGCCTTCATAATTAGCCCTGCTCCAATTTAAAACCCTCCCGCTAGCCCCATACCTATCCTTATCTATAGCTATCCTGAAAGTTAATGAGCTGTGGTCACTGTTCCCCAATTGCTCACCCACTGATAGGTGAGTCACCTGGCCAGGTTCATTACCCAACACCAAGTCCTGAATAACCTCTCCGCTTGTTGGACTGTCAACATATTGATTTAGGAACCCCTCCTGGATACAGCTAACAAATTCTGCCCTATCTAACCCTCTTGCACTAAAAAGGTCCCAATTTATATCAGGGAAGTTGAAGTCTCCCATGACCACAACCCTGTAATTTTTACACATTTCCCTAATCTGTTTGCATTTCCATTCAACTCAGTGTCCCGGTGGCTATTGGGAGGTCCATAGTACACCCCCAAAAGAGTGATTGCACCCTTCCTATTCCTGAGTTCTACTCATATAGACTCTGTGTCCGAGCCCTCCATTATGTCTCCCCAGAGTGCAGTTGATATATTATCCCTAATTAGTATTGCAACTCCTCCCCCTCTTTTATCCCCTCTCTATTCTTCCTAAAACTTCGAAACCCTGGTACATCGATCACCCATTCCTGTCCCTCCCTCAACCAAGTCTCTGTAATGGCCACGACATCATAGTTTCATGTACTGATCCATGCTCTAAGTTCATCACTTTTGTCCATAGTACTCCGAGCATTAAAGTACAAACACTTCAAACCATTCGTCCCATCACATCTGTTATCAGGAATCTGCCTAATACTACATTCCCTGACCTCAGCCCTCCTGCCCGTCCCCTCACTTACTGACCTGTCTTTCGGTTCTCATCCCCCTGCGAAGCGAGTTTAAATCTTCCCCAGTAGCATTAGCAAACCTCCCTGTCAGGATATTGGTTCCCCTCCAGTTCAGGTGCAACCCGTCCCTCTTGTACAGGTCATCCCTTCCCCCAAAAAGGTTCCAATGATCCAAGTATTTGAAACCCTGCCCCCCTGCACCATCTCCCCAGCCATTCATTTGTCTGTGCTATCATCCTGTTCCTTCCTTTACTAGCTCGTGTCACCAGAAGTAATCTGGAGATTACTACTTTAGAGGTCCTGCTCTTCAGTCTCCTTCCTAACTCCCTATACTCATTTCACAGGACCTCTTACAAATAATCTGCGTGGCGGAAATGAAGATAGAATGAGGCAAGTGAACACAGGAGGAAAGAAGGAAAAAGCATTGCGTATAGGAGTTGGGACATTATGTTGCAGTTATTCTAAGTCTGGTGATGTCGCACTTGGAGTACTGTCTACAGTTTTGGTTACCCTATTGTAGGAAAGATGTGGTTAAACTGGGAAGAGTGGAGAAAAGATTTATGAGGAGGTTGCCAGAACTAGACAGCCTGAGTTATAGGGAGAGGTTGGCCAGGCTAGGTCTTTATTTGGAACGTAGGAGAATGAGAGGTGACCTTATCAGAAATGTTTAAAATTATGAGAGGCATAGATAAGGTGGATGGTAACAGTCTTTTCCCCAGGGTAGGGGAGTCCAAAAATACAGGGCATGAGTTTAAGGTGAGAGGAGAAAGATTTAAAAGGGACCTGAGGGGCAACTTTTTCACACGGAAAGTGGTTGAGGCAGGTACAATAGCATCATTTAAGAAGCACTTGGATAGGTATATGGATAAGATAAGATATCTTTATTAGTCGCATGTACATCGAAACACACAGTGAAATACATCTTTTGCGTAGAACAGCCCGCAAGTGTCGCCACGCTTCCGGTGCCAACGTAGCATGCCCACAACTTCCTAACCCGTATGTCTTTGGAATGTGGGAGGAAACTGGAGCACCCGGAGGAAACTCACGCAGTCACGGGGAGAACGTACAAAGTCCTTACAGGCAGCGGCTGGAATTGAACCTGAGTCGCTGGCACTGTAAAGCGTTACACTAACCGCTACACTACAGGCCAAATGCGGGAAATTGGGATTAGCTGGGTAGGTGCCATGGTCGGCATGGACTGGTAGGGTTGAAGGGCCTGTATCCACGCTGTATTGCTCTATGACTCTGACTCTATGAACTGTGAGGTAAGAACTGGAGATGCAAAATGCTGCAGATGCTGAAAATCTGGAATGAAAACCAAGCATACTGGAAATACTCGGGCAGCATCTGTGGAGACATTAAAGCAGACTTAACACTTCAGGTTGACGAAAGAAATTGTATATGATGAAATTGTGAGCAACTTGTACACATTCCCTGAGTCGAAATGTCTAATACTTAGAGGCCATGCATTTAAGGTGAAAGGGTTAAGTTCAAAGGAGATGTATGGGGGCAAGTTTTTTTTACACAGAGAGTGGTGGGTGCTTGGAATGCACTGCCACAGGTGGTAGTGGAGGCAAATATGATTGAGGCATTTAAGACGCTCTTAGATAGTCACATGAATATGCAGAGAATGGAGTGATATGGACATTGTGTAGGCAGAAAGGATTAGTCTAGTTAAACATTTAATTGCTAGTTTAATTAGTTTGCCACGACATCATGGGCTGAAGAACCTGTTCCTGTGCTGTACTGTTCTATGTTTCCTGCAGGGAAGGTGCTGTTGGTTTGGGTGAGAGTCAACATCACTCGATTCAGATTCATTATAAGTGAGGGGATATCAAATTAGTGAGTGAAGAAGGTGAGAAAAATGTGAGGCTAATGGAGCAAATTAAAAGAGGAGTTGTTTCAATGGGTGCAGAAGATGATATGTGGTTAACATGGAGATAACAGTTCTCCTGGAAAGATAGGCTTGCATTTATATGGCACTTTTTGTGTCCTTGGGAGTTCCCAAAGCATTTCAAATTAGTTTCTATGTGTAGTCAGTGTTGTGAAATGAAAGTAATAGCAGAAAATGCTGGAAATAATTGTGCAGTATCTGTGAAAAGAGAAACTGTTAACATTTCAAGTCAGAGACTTTGTCAGAACTATAAAATGGGAAATATGGGAACTTATTCTGCAGCACGATTACAGAAACAGCGGTGTAATGGTGAGCATCTAGTCTATTCCAGTTATCTTAGATTTTAAAAAAATGACTTTGATACTGGGGGTAGTGTTCCTGCTCTTCAAGAGAACATATTTTATGTCTATTTGAAAGTGAAAACGTGGCCTTAGTTTGACTTGATCTGAAAAGTAACGACACTTACAAACTGTGCTGTCAGCTTAGCTTACGTGACACACTTGCTGCACACTCCAGCTGTTGTTAAATATTATACTGGTAACGACACAGGCCATTTGGCCCATCAGTCCATGCTGACTTCCAAGGGAGCAATCCCGCCAGTCCCATTTCCCCTTCTCAGTTCCTGCTCAACAACTCCTCTTTGAATGTCTTTTGGTATTAACGTACACTCAGTGTAATTTACGGAAGCCAATTAACCTGTCACGTGAGAGGGAACTGGATCACCCAGTGCAAACCTCCATGGTCATGGAGAGAATGTGCAACCTCTGCACAGACAGCATCCAAGAATCAAAATTGAACCCGAGCCCCTGGAGCTGTGAGGCAGCAGCACAAAGGGGTATGCCATTGTGCTGCAATGAGTTAATGTGGAAGACTGGGAACAGTGCCCCCTTTCTCACAGCCACCTGGATATGTCCCCAGAAGTCCAAAAGAAGGAGAAAATCAAGAACAACTGGACAGCAAAAAGAAAAGGAAGATGGACACTCCATCACTTGTCACCCTGTTGGTTCAGATATCCTCTAGGAAGAGATTTTTGTGGTTTGAATCTAGTAGACAGGATGGTTAAGGTGTTTGGCATGCTGGCCTTCATCAGTCAGGGCATTGAGTGTAAAAGTTGGGAGGACATGGTGCGGTTGTGCAGGACGCTGGTGAGGCCACACTTGGAGTATTGTGTTCAGTTTTGGTCGCCCTGCTATAGGAAAGGTGTTATTAAACTGGAAAGAGTGCAGAAAAGATTTACAAGGATGTTGCAAGGACTCAAGGGAGAGGTTGGACAGGCTAGGACTTTTCCTTGGAGTGTAGGAGACTGAGAGATGATCTTATAGAGGTGTATAAAATCATGAGGGACATAGAGAGGGTGAATGCACTCAGTCTTTTTCCCAAGGTTGGGGCATCAAGAACTAGAGGGCATAGGTTTAAGGTGAAAAGGCAAAAGTTTAAGAGGAACTTGAGGGGCAACTTTTTGTACTCAAAGGGTGGTATCTATCTGGAATGAACTACCAGAGAAAGTGGTTGAGGCAGGTACAATAACAACTTTTAAAAGACAGTTGGACAGGTACATGGATAGGAAAGGTTCAGAAGATTATGGGCCAAACTCAGGTAAATGGAACTAGCTTGGATTGGCGTCTCAGTTGACATGGACCAATAGGGCTAAAGGGTCTATGACTCTAGTTGACTGCTGCAATGGCTGTGGAATGCAAATCATTGGATTGGCTGCATGGTTCAGGTCTTTAAAGAAAACTCCATTGAAATGGTTTACTCTCCTTTTAGGTTGTTCACACAGAGAAGAATAGTTTAAATAATCGTTTCTTGCCCTGGGATACTATTGAAACTGAGGCAATTCTTTCTATTGATGATGATGCCCACCTTCGTCATGATGAGATTATGTTTGGCTTTCGGTGAGTAGAGCACAATTTTATAATCGGCTGTTTAGTGACTCTGTGGACCAGTGCAGCTTGGCTAGTTGTGCTCAACCTCTGTCCTGAAGACTGTGGCACTAAAATTCCTTTCACCATTTCTTCCACAGGGTTTGGCGAGAGGCAAGAGATCGAATTGTGGGTTTTCCTGGCAGGTATCATGCCTGGGACGTGGCCCACCAGTCCTGGCTGTACAATTCCAACTACTCCTGTGAACTCTCCATGGTGCTGACGGGTGCTGCCTTCTTTCACAAGGTACATCCTCTTCCCCACCTCAAAGTCAAAGTCGAGTTTATTGTCATATGCACAAGTACATGTATACACAGGTGCAATGAAAAACTTACTTGCAGCAGAATCGCAGGGACATAGCATCAGATAGGCAGCATTCACAAGAAATACACAAATTACACACAAATTTACAAGAAAGAATTCAATTAGAACAAATAAAGCAAAGTCCATTGTAATGCAAAGTGGTCATAATGTTGCTATTACTGAGGTTGTGTTTAGGGTTGTGCAGGTTGGTTCAAGAACCAAATGGTTGAAGGGAAGTAGCTGTTCTTGAACCAACTGTTGTGGGACTTAAGGCTTCTGTACCTCCTGCCCGATGGTAGCAGGAAGATGGCATGGCTTGGATGGTGGGGATCATTGATGATAGGTGTTGCCTTCTTGAGACAGCACCTCGTGGATACTCCCAATGGTGGGGAGGGATGTGCCCATGATGTATTGGGCTGAGTACACTGAGTCCTGTCTCACTTTGTCATCTCCATTCTGCTATTCATATAATGGGGTTCTGGGTAATGGAGATACTGTGTAATTCATTGTCAGAGGAGGAAATTAGGTGGTGTTGGGATATGTGCAAATTGCAGAAAACCTTTTTATATAGAAAGCAGAGGGTTGTGGTGGAGGGAGTGCATTCCGATTGGAGAGCTGTGACTAGCGGTGTCCCACAAGGATCGGTTCTGGGACCTCTACTTTTCGTGATTTTTATTAATGACTTGGATGAGGGGGTAGAAGGGTGGGTTGGCAAGTTTGCAGACAACACAAATGTTGGTGGTGTTGCGGATAGTGGAGAGGATTGTCGAAGATTGCAGAGGGATAGGATGCAGAGCTGGGCTGAGAAGCGGCAGATGGAGTTCAATCCAGAGAAGTATGAGGTGGTACACTTTGGAAGGACAAACTCCAAGGCAGAGTACAAAGTTAATGGCAGGATTCTGGGTAGTGTGGAGGAGCAGAGGGATCTCGGGGTCCATATCCACAGATCCCTGAAAGTTGCCTCACAGGTGGATAGGGTAGTTAAGAAAGCTTATGGGATGTTAGCTTCATAAGTGGGGATCGAGCTTAAGAGCCACGAAGTAATGATTGCAGCTTTTCAAAACTCTGGTTAGACCACACTTAGAGTACTGTGTCCAGTTCTGGTTGCCTCGTTATAGGAAGGATGTGGAAGTGTTGAAAGGGTGCAGAGGAGATTTACCAGGATGCTGCCTGGTTTAGAGAGTATGCATTATGAGGAGAGACTAAAGGAGCTAGGGTTTTACTCTTTGGAGAGAAGGAGGATGAGAGGAAACATGAAAGAGGTGTACAAAATATTAAGAGGAATAGATAGCGTGGACAGCCAGCGCCTCTTTCCCAGGGCACCAATGCTCAATACAAGAGGGCATAGCTTTGAAGTAATGGGTGGGAAGTTCAAGGGAGATATCAGAGGGAGGTTTTTTACCCAGAGAGCGGTTGGTACATGGAATGCGCTGCCTGGGGCGGTGGTGGAGGCAGGTACATTGGTCAAATTCAAGAGATTATTAGATGAGCATATGGAGGAATTTAAAATAGAAGGATATGTGGGAGGAAGGGGTTAGATAGTCTTAGGCGAGGTTTAAAGGTTGGCACAACATTGTGGGCTGAAGGGCTGTATTGTGCTGTACTATGTTCTATACATCGCCCATTTCCTGCCGATTCAAGATGACTTGTGGCAAGATCAATCCATAAGACCCCCTCCTGACTGTCTGCCTGGTGGTGAACTTAGACATTAACTGTTAGCAGGCTGTTCAACTGCAGGATGACAATACAGACCAGTCTACTTCCTTTTATATGGGAACAGAAACAATTCACTGCAATACTTGCCTCCTCCAGTGACTTGCCTGAACTCGTATTTCTTGGTAACACAATTAAAATCTGTTGATCTCTGGTGTCAAAATACTATTGACTTTAGATCCACGGCCATTTCAGGAAAGAGTTCTCAGATTTCCTTTTTGTTATGTTTTTCAGTGAAGGCGTTGGGGTGGATGGTGGTGGTAAAGCCTTTCTGTTATTTCTGTTTCTTTCTCCCGAGCCTAAGAATGTAGACCAGCAAAATGACCCAGGATAAATCTCCTTGTGTGGCCAGGAATCTGGATAATTCCTAACTTCCAAACCAACTGTTCATTACCCTTGTTTGTTGATCTACGTTGGTTCTTGATCTGGCAACACTTCAAATTACCTGTCTCTGTGGTCAACTTGCATCATGGCTTCTCCCTTCCTAACCCCTGTAAGCTCCTCCAGTTCAAACACCCAAACCTATTGACTTCTTTCCCAGTTTCAATTGCTACACCAATTATGGTCATATGGAATTCCATTTCCTCAATCCTAAATTCTGTATCTCCCTCTTGTAACCTCCCAACTCTTTCTCCTTCATATTTCTCCTTAAAACCTACCTATCTAACCAAACTTTTACTCATCTGTTTCATAGTTTGAGTAGTTTGTTGTATTGGCCTCCCATTCAATGGAATGCTTTGGGTATTTTTAAGGTGTTATATGAATGCAAGTTGTTGAAGTAGATCTTTCCTGATACTTGCACACTTCCACACCAGGCACTATGTTTACTGCCTTATTCTACTCTAATCAAACCCACATCCCTCTCAGCAATTCCACCAGCTGGGACAGGTAATGTTGACACTCATATGAATCCAGTACTGACTTGGCTACCAGTCAAGGATCTCTTTTCACATTGCCTCCATAGTATTCCAACAGCTCCTCAATCCTTTCACTACAGGAGGGTTAGAGTTGGAATTAGTTAGTCAAGATGAGGTCAATCTGGTTAGCATGGGATGGAGTATGTTTGGGGATAGCCATAGTCCATCCAGATCCCTTTCAGGAATAGCAATGGTATTGATTGTACAAAACAACTGTCTGAGTTAATACTTGGAGCATTGGGCTCCTTTGTCATATGTGTCTGTATTCTATACCAGCTTCAGTGAATATAATTATTAACTGATTCTGTTCAAAGATTTGAGTTTTTAATGCTCTGCTTCATTAGTTGTTTCTTGGATTGGAGGCCCGTGGCTAGTGGTGTGCCTCAGGGGTTGGTGCTGGGCCCATTGTTGTTTGTCATCTATAGCAATGATTTGGATAAGGATGTATAAGGCATGGGTAGTAAGTTTGCAGGTGACACTAAAATAGATGGTATAGTGGACAATGAAGAAGGTTATCAAAAATTACAGGGGGTTCTTGATCAGCTGAGTAAGTGGGCTGAGGAATGGCAAATGGAGTTTAATTTAGGTAAGTGCGAGGTGTTGCATTTTGGAAAGTCAAATCCAGGTAGGACTTTCACAGTGAATGGCAGGGCCCTGGGGAGTGTTGTAGAACAGAGGGACCTTGGAGTACAGGTACATGGTTCACTGAAAGTGGAATCACAGGTAGATAGGGTGGTGAAGAAGGCTTTTGGCATGCTGGCCTTCATAAGTCAGGGCAATGAGTATAAAAGTTGGGAGGTCATGGTGCAGTTGGTGAGGCTGCACTTGGTGCATTGTGTTCAGTTTTGGTCGCCCTGCTATAGGAAAGAATGCAAAAAAGATTTACAAGAATGTTGCCAGGACTTGAGAGACTAAGTTATAGAGAGAGGACCAGCTAGGTCTATATTCCTTAGAGCTTAGAATACTGAGAGGTGATCTTATAGAGGTGTATAAAATCATGAGAGGCATAGATAGGGTGAATTCACTCAGTCTTTCTCCCCAGGGTTGGAGAATCAAGAACTAGAGGGCATAGGTTTAAGGTGAGAGGGGAAAGATTTAAGAGGAACTTGAGGTGCAACTTTTTGTACACAAAGGATGGTATATATGTGGAACGAGCTGCCAGAGGAAGTGATTGAGGCAGGTACAATGACAACTTTTAAAAGACAATTGGACAGGTACATGGATTGGAAACGTTTAGAAGGTTACTGGTCAAGCACTGGCAAGTGGATGGGGCATCTTGGTCACCATTTGGGCCAAAGGGCCTGTTTCCGTGCTGTATGACTCTATGGGTAATAATTGCATTGATATAGTGCCTTGATGTGGTTAAACAACCCACAGGAGCATTTTGACGGTGAATGAAAGGAAGAGATAATAAAACAGGTAAGCACAAACTTAGTCAAAGAGAGAGCCAGAGGGGTTTAGGGTAGGAGCTTCAGCTCGTATCTCACTCTTCCCTTCCCCCTTTCTCCGCTAGGTTTTCGGGAATTGCAGACAGCCATCTGACAGTTTTCCTCCTCTCTTCCAGTACTATGCGTACCTCTACTCCTATGTCATGCCACAGGCCATCCGAGACATGGTAGACGAGTACATTAACTGCGAGGATATTGCCATGAACTTCCTCGTCTCCCATATCACCAGGAAGCCACCAATAAAGGTTAGTGTCGCTGGGATAGAAATAATTAATTGGTGCTCCATGGCTGTCAGTTAATGAGACCCCAGCTCAATAAAGTAATTGAAATGGAACAATATTTCAAACTGTTACATGATGGTCAAAAGGAGGAGTCTTTGGAGTAGGTGTGTTAAAGAAAAGTTTAGAGTGGAGGCACTTTAGTATGTATTGGAAGTGCAGTCAGATGCTTTAATAAAAGAACACTGGAGTGATTGAAGGAGCATTAGTTTACAGCAATGACAGTACAGGTTTGTCATAATGTGGTTTCAGGTCACAAACCAGAGTGCAGTGCCACTAAACCAAGCTGACATTGCCACTAAACCAAGCTGACATTGCCACTATTAAGGGAACAAAGCATTACTGGAGATGCCGTCTTTCAGATGAGAATCAGAATCAGGTTTATTATCACTGACATATGTTGTGAAATTTGTTGTTTTGTGGCAGCAGTACAGTGCAAGACATAATGACATAAAAATTATTATAAGTTACAAAAATAAATAGTGCAAAAGAGGAATAACAAGGTAGTGTTCGTGGACCATTCAGAAATCTGATGGCAGAGGGGAAGAAGCTGTTCCTGAAATGTTGAGTATGGGTCTTCAGGCTCTTGTACCTCCTCCCCGATGGTAGTAACATGAAGAGGGCATGTCCTGGATGGTGAGGGTCCTTAATGATGGATGCTGCCTTCTTGAGGCACTGCCTCTTGAAGATGTCTTTGATGGTGGGGGGGGGGCAGTTGTGTCTGTGATGGAGCTTTGAGTCTACAACCCTTTGCAGCCTCTTTCGATCCTGCACATTGGAGCCTCCATACCAGGCTGTGATTGCAGCCAGTCAGAATGCTCTCCACTGTACATCTGTAGAAATTTGCAAGAGTCTTTGGTGACAGACCAAATCTCCTCAAAATCCTAATGAAGTACAGCTGCTGGCGTGCCTTCTTTGTGATTGCATCAATGTGTTGGGCCCAAGATAGATCCTCTGAAATGTTGACGCCCAGGAACTTGAAGCTGCTCACCCTTTCCACCACTGACCCCTCAATGAACACTGGTGTGTGTTCTCCCGACTTTCCCCTTCCCAAAGTCCTGTCCACCCCTCAGGTGTATACAACAGATCCATTGCATGTTTTCAGAATAGAGGAAATACAAAATATAAAGACATGCTATATAATTGCTATGACATCTTGCTGAACTTTTCAGAACCTTTTCACTGGCTGAAACTTTGAGCATTTGTTCCATTTACACAAGATGTAGGCATCGTTGGCAAGCCCTTTTAATTGTCCTTCACAGATTGCCCCCCAGAGGTGGTGCTGAGCTGTTGACTCGAATTGCTGTGGTCCATGTGGTAATGGTATTCCAATGGAGCTATTCAGTAGGGAGGTCCAGGATTTAGATGCTGCTGCATATCGCAAAGGGTCATTAATAAAGATAAGGTAAAATATCTTTATTAGTCACATATACATGGAAACACACAGTGAAATGCATCTTTTGCGTGGAGTGTTCTGGGGGCAGCCCGCAAGTGTCGCCACGCCTCCTGCGCCAATATAGCATGCCCACAACTTCCTAACCCATATTTGGAATGTGGGAGGAAACCAGATCACCCGGAGGAAAGCCACACAGACACGGGGAGAACGTACAAACTCCTCACAGACAGCAGCTAGAATTGAAGCGAGGTCACTGGCGCTGTAATAGTGTTACGCCAACTGCTACACTACTAAAGCTGCGTAAGATGATTGAACTTGCCCTTTGCAACTCCTGCAGGTCAGACGATTGACCCCCAACAAATGCAACTGTATTTCAGGGTGCTGTGTATGAATTCTCCCCAAATCTCATTAATGAGTGGAGGCATCCTGACGGAACACGGACTGGTTGAGAATCAAAAAAGACTGCAGATGCTGAAAATCTGAACTAAAAACAGAAAATGCTGGAAACACTCAACAGGTCAGACAGCATCTATGTTAATGTTCCAGGTCAGAGCCCCTTCATCAGAACTGCTGAGTGTTTCCCGCATTTTCAATTTTTATTCCATCACTTGCCGATGATTGAGAGAAGGCTGATGGGGTGATAATCCCGCCTGTTCTTCTCTTGTGGACAATTTTCCACTTTGTTGAGTAGATGCCAGTGTTGTAGGTGACATACAGAAATACTTTGGCTACAGGCACAAGAGGTACTGGAGCACAAGACTTCAGCAATGAAAAAATGATGTAGTTGGGTCTCAGAAATTTGGCCGTAACCTGAGTGCACATCTGCTTCTTCGTATCACATGGAGTGAATCAAATTGGCAGAAGACTGGTCTCTGTGAGAAGAAGGGCCTTGGAAGGGAACTAAGTAAATTGTCCACAGCACTTCTGGCTGAACGTGCTTTAAAATGCTTCAACCTTGTTTTGTGTTCACATGGTAGGCTTGGGGTTCTCCTCAATATACCTTTCGATTTATTGTTTAATTGTCCATTCACAATTGGATGCGCTAGAATTTGCAGATGTTTGGTATTTTAGATGCGGCATTGTTAGTGGAAGCATAATGTGCTGCTTCTGTGTGTTGCTTCATCAAGTTTTTATTTTGCTTTTAAGTTATGCCTGGCACACACTTCACTGAACACAGTTGCCCATTGAATTGTTGGAAACAGCAGAGTAAGAGATAATACAGTGCACAGATTTGGATTGTGGTAGAAAACTGTTTAGCTACTGGCTCTCGTTGCCTGATGGCCACCTGGTCTTGATTTACATGATCTGCCCTTGACTTATCCATTTAGTATGGTGGTATTGCCACACAACATCTAAGTTATCCTTAATGTGACAGGGCATCGTTCCTGTGGCTCTTGTCAGCTCTGCCTGACACCCATGTCCTTCAGTATCAGTGTTACCAAACCAGGCTTGGTCTTCCACCCACTGTATATTGTATGCCCTTGCCACCCTCTATGCTTCTTACTTTGTACCAACATGGACTATTGATTCATCATCCGGTTTCCTCCGGTTTGAAGCATCCGGTTTCCTCCCACATTCCAAGGACGTACGGGTCAGGAAGTTGTGGGCATGCTATGTTGGTGCCGGAAGCGTGGTGACACTTGTGGTCTGCCCCCAGAACACTACACAAAAGATGCATTTCACTGTGTGTTTCGATGTACATGTGACGAATAAAGAAACCTTAACTTTTTTAACATGTGTTTCTGTCATCCCACAGCCCCCGTCCCACGTAAGAGCCCAGATCGGTAACTTGTCAGTCTGAAAGAGGGGACGGAGTGTAGCGTATCTAAGTTTGCTGATGACGCTAAATTGAGTGGAAAAGCAAATTGTGCAGAGGATGCAGAAAGATATAGATAGGTTAAGTGAGTGGGCAAGTTCTGGCAGATTAGAGTACAATGTTAGTAAATACGAGGTCATCCCTTTGGAAGGAAAAATAGAAAATCGGGTTATAATTTAAATGCAGCATGCTGTTGTGCAGAGGGACTTGGGAGTGCCTATGCATGAATCACAAAATGTTGGTTTGCAGGTGCAACAGGTTTTCAAGAATGCAAATGGAATGTTGGCCTTTATTGCTGAGGGATTGAATTTAAGAGCAGGGAGGTTATGTCGCAACTGTACAGGGTACTGGTGAGGTGGCACCTTGAGTACTGCGTGCAGTTCTGGTCTCTTTACTTGAGGAAAGATATACTGACTTCGGAGACAGTGCAGAGGAGGTTCACCAGGTTGATCCCAGAGATGAGGGAGTTTAACTTATGAGTTGCCTGGACTATACTCGCTGGAATTCAGAAGAATGAGAGGAGATCTTATATAGAAACATATTAAACTATGAAAAGGATAGATAAGATAAAGGCAGGAAAGTTATTTCCACTGGAAGATGAGACTAGAACTAGGGGACATAGCCTCAAGATTTGGGGGAGTAGATTTAGGATGGAGATGAGGAGAAACTGCTTTTCCCAGAGAGAAGTGAATCTGTGGAATTCTCTGCCCAGGGAAGCAGTAGAGGCGACCCCATTAAATATATTTAAAGCACAGTTAGATAGATTTTTGCACAGTAGGGGAATTAAGGGTTATGGGGAAAAGGCAGCTAGGTGGAGTTTAGCCATGATCTTATTGAATGGCGGAGCAGGCTCGACGGGCCAGGTGGCCGACTCCTGCTCCTATCTCTTATGTCTGTTCTCCCCCCCAGGTCACGTCACGCTGGACCTTCCGATGCCCAGGTTGTCCCCAGGCTTTATCGCATGACGACTCCCACTTCCACGAGAGGCACAAGTGTATCAACTTCTTCGTGAAGGTCTATGGGTACATGCCGCTGCTCTACACTCAGTTCCGTGTGGACTCTGTGTTGTTCAAAACACGCCTGCCACACGACAAGACCAAGTGTTTCAAATTTATCTGAAGAACCCTGCCACACGGGGAAGGAAAGGGCACACATCATCATTCCAGCCCGCTGAGGCTCCATTTACATCACCGCAAACTGGAGGGGGAAGAAGTGGAGAAGTTCACCAAGTTCTTGTCCACCCGCAACCTAATTTCATGATTAACTAGTTAGGACAAGACTGGTTTTATATTTAAAATAAAAGACTTCGTACATATAGGCTGATGAAATGACAAGCAAAGATTCACCCAGTGGAAATTATGGTGCATGAACTTGCCCCAAATCATGGAAAGAGTCCAGGTCTGGTTTGCTTTTTTGTGAACTAATTGTAATCACAGAGGAAACTGAGACTACACAAACCAAATTGTAGATCAGCGAAAGAAGACGTCATGGTCGCCAAATGCCAATCCCACACTGGCCAAATCTGAGTGTGCTGTCTTGATCTTTCTCTGGTGTGTTTTCTTTGTTCTGTTTAATATGAGATGATGTTCATCAGGAAAAGGCTGAGGTGCCATGAGAGTAGGAAATGTGTAAATTGTACTGTCATTTCCATCATTTCTCCCAGCCCCATTGACATCGTTAAAACATGAAACAGCTCAACGATTTATTCCATTACATCCGCAGGTGGTATGATGATAATAATGTCATTTCACTGCTGCACAGACATTACACTGTTTCTCCTAAAGATATTAAACTTTGGATTTTATTTACAAGGTTTTTTGTTTTAGTTATGTTGCATTAATTTTTGCTGTTTTGTTTGGGTCTCAAACATCTCAGTCAGTGATGTGAAATTGGCCTTCTACAAGTGACTGGCTGATTCTTTGAGCAGTGGCGTGAGGGTAATGTTTCAGGATTTCGGTATACGTGAAAGGACACGGGCAGGCACAGATCAGCCATTGCCTAATAGAATGGGAGACCTGACCCTCCTGTTACTATATTCTTCCCAAATTTGTTGGTTTGATATACCACTCATTCATTGACCCTGGGAGTGATCCACGTTCTGGGCTGTGACAATCTACAAATATACCACAGCATACAAATCCTTCAGTGGACACATTTCTCTCATTCTAAGAGAAGCATTTTTAATTGTTTTGGGATATGGGCAACATTAGCAAAATCATCGTTTATTTCCCTTCCCTGGTTGCCTAGAAAAGACAGTAATGGAGGTCTTGCGATAACTTTTATGCAACTCAATAACCTGCTGAGTCACTTTAGAGAACAGTTAAGGTTACCATGAGACTAGAGTCTATATATACCCAGTACAGAAAAGGACATCTGGTCATATAACTGAAGGATATTTATGAACTTGTTGAGTTTTTAAACAACAGCTCAATATTTTGAGTAACTTCTACTGATACTGGACTTAAACTCTTTTCAAAAAATTAACTAGAACTTGTTTGCTGGATTATCAATCCATTTTTATGAACTAGCCATAGTTCAGCAGCTTCCTCACCAGTTGCTCTGCCTCGGGTGTTGTTCATGTGCAGATGTTCAGTGAGGATAGGTTAGGATTTTGCTGTGCTACTCACATTACTTGGCATCTGCTGCTCAGTTCCTACTGTGGTTGGAGATTTGGAAAGGATTGCTGTCTCACTGGTGACCAAGGCATCAGAACTGTAAGTGTCCTTAACCTGAAAAGAGTTGGTCAGCCTCTTAAAAAGAGGAAATAAGACAGAGGAAGGGTAAAGGATCTGCAGAAGATTGCAAAAGATAATTCCCCTGATAACTACTGAAATGACGTACTCTTCAGTGAACTTTACCATAAGCAATGGAACTTCTGGCAGGAATTTGCTCTGCCTGTTCTTGGTTAGTATCACATGCAAGGACTGTTGAGCAAGACAGGTCTTTGCTGTCTCAAACATAGTCAAAGAATATCCCCAACTTACAGTTGCTGTAAGAAGCTGTAGCTCAGCTTGCGATGTTAGCTGAAGCTTGGGGTGAGTTTATAATATCACAATCATTCTAGGATATCCAATATCTTGTATAAATCTTTATAATAAAAGTCCTTGCATTTATCATATTACTAGTCTTTACAACATTTGAATATAGAGTCATGTAGCATGGAGATAGGTCCTATGACCCACGGAGTCCATGCTAACTATTGTGCACCCATATACAATAATCCCGTTTTATTCTCTGCATATTCCCATCAACATTCCCTCCCTATCCCCATCCCTCACCAAGTTTCTACCACTTGAGGCAGTGGCCAATTAATCTACCAACCCACACTTCTTGCTGCTTCATTATTCCAGCAAGCAACCTATGGATGCAGCCCCAATGTTTATGAACAGAGTGGGTAGAAGATGATCAGCTTGTTACTGCTCTAAGCTTCAAAATGATGCACAGTTCCCAGGCGGTCTAAGACAGGAGTAGCCATATAACATGTGAACCCCTTGCCACGCCACAGCATGGAAAGAATGAACTTGTTCAGTGACTGGAAATTATTCCCTCCAACTCATTCATAATGTCATGATAGAGGCATCCCATGCCTGAGAGTTGTGGTGAGGCAGCAAATGGAAGCAATGATTTAATGCAACCTTAAACAGTAGCAGCCATCTCTTGCTCAATAAGGTTGGTCCACCTTCTCTTCCTCCTCTTCTCCCACTCCTCTTTACAGGGAAAAAGGATCACTGCCTGTTGCACTCACGCAAGCTATTTATGTTCCCCTCCCCAAGTAGTCAAGATCTATCAATCTCTATCATGATATCATGTCTCCAGACTATCTGAACTATATTATAGGCATTAGGGTTCTGAGATGCCAGACTTTCTGGAGATACAGGAGACTGCAGATGCTGGAATCTGGAGCAAAAATCAGCTGGAGGAACTCAGCAGGTTGAGAAGCGTCTGTGTGTTGGGGTGGGGGGGGGGGGGGGGGGGGGGGAGTAAAGGAACTGTCGACGTTTTGGGTTGAAACCCTGCATCCAGACTGTCAATGTTTTGGTTTGAAACCCTGCATCAGAAGCATCAACAATTCCTTTCCTCCCACAGATGCTGCCTGACCTGCTGAGTTCCTCCAGCAGATTGGTTGTTACACACACAAGAAGTGCTGGAGGAACTCAGCAGGTCAGGCAGCATCTATGGAGAGAAATAAGCAGTTGATGTGTTGGGTTTCTTGTGTGTTGTTTCCTGATTTCTGGCCTTTGTGCATTATGGAATTGAAAGCGGGGTGGTGGGGGACAAAGCTTTGCATTTAACTGTGCCCAACCCAAATCATCTGTTAGATATGATTGTGTATGTGTAGGGTTTCAGGCAGATCACACTTAGCTCTAGGAACAGCCAGTAAACATCCTTTAATTATAGGGTTTCCAACTGAAGTCTAAACTCATCAACCTTAACCTAATTCAAAAGTCTGAATTAGTTCATGTCAGCAGCTCTGCATTGAATACTTGATAGATTCATAGATACTGCACAGAAACAGGCCCTTTGGCCCAACGAGCTCACGCCAACCATCAACCACCTCAGACTTGTAATTCCTCCTCCCCCCCCCCCAGTGTTTGTCAAGATGAATTACAATCCAGTGACATTCTCCCAGACTTGTATTCTAGACAGGACTCTGGACATTGGATGGATACCTGACAGGGTATCTCCTGTGGATTTTGGTGAAACTCAAAGCCTCCTTTTAAAGTATCACACAGCAGAGACACAACAGAGATTAGAAAGGCCTGCTTCCTCTATCAGTAGTTCAAAGAGATTTGAAGGATGATTTCAAATTGGTTAGATCTTCTACTAAGGAACTTCTGAACATGTTAACACAAGTGTGCAGCCAATATATCTTTCAACTGTGTCAGCTTGCTGCATTCTAAACATCCCAGGATTTCTTCATTCAATCCTACTGCAGATAGATCGCCTGCTGTTTTATACCTGATTTTTTTTTCATGATTAGAAGCATAATGAAGTAATGAATATAAGGAAAAGTGGTGAGTGATCTAATATTAATAGTGACAGGACAAGATCCATTGTGTTTCAGAGGGACCGTGATGTACGAGGATCCCTGAAAGTGGCAGCATAGGTAGAGAAGGTGGTGTAGAAGACACTTACATTTTTGTACCCTGGCTAATGAACGCAAGAGCAAGGAAGTTAAGGTACAACTTTATTGGGTTGTTTGGAATGCAGCAAGCTGACACAGTTGAAAAATGTATTGGCTGCGCACTTGTGTTAACACGTTCAAGAGTTCCGTCGTGGAAGATCTAACCCATTTGCAATCATCCTTCAAATCCCTTTGAACTACTGACAGAGGATGACACCACAGATGGAGCAGTGCTGGTCACCACAGTAGGAAGGACATAATTTCACTGGAGAGGGTGCAGAGGAGACTCCTCGGGATGTTGCCTGGGATGGAACTTTTCAGTTACAAGAGACGGGATAGGCTGGGTTTATTTTCCTTGGTGTGAAGGAGGCTGAGGGGGACCTGACAGGTGTGCAAAATTATGAGGGGCATAGATGGGGTGAGTAATAGGAAACTTTTTCCTTTTAATGAAGGTGTCTAAAACAAGAGGGCATAGATATAGAATAAGGGTTTAGAGACTTAAAGGGGGAGTATTTGGGATCTGGAACACATTGAGGCAGATACTCTTACAACATTTAAGTAATTAGACAAGCACTTGAATTACAACAGGCGAGGTACTGGATGGATCTTTTCTACCAACTAGAGACTGGAATGCATTGCTGGGTGGTGGTGGTGTAGCTGCTGACTCAATCTTCAAAGGAGCTTCTCCAATTCCTAATTGGGTACCATAGAACCATAGAACAATACAGCACAATACAGGCCCTTTGGCCCACTATGTTGTGCCTACCTTCAAACCACTCCTAAGACTATCTAACCCCTTCCTCCGACATATCCCTCTATCTTAAATTCCTCCATATGCTTATCTAACGATCTCTTGAACTTGACAAATGTATCAGCCTCCACCACCACCCCAGGCAGCGCATTCCATGTACCAACCACTCTCAGGGTGAAAAACCTCCCTCTGACGTCTCCCTTGAACTCCACTCCCCCCCCCCCCCCACCCATTACCTTAAGGCCATGCCCTCTTGTATTGAGCATTGGTGCCCTGGGAAAGAGGCACTGGCTGTCCACTCTATCTATTCCTCTTAATATTTTGTATATCTCTATCATGTCTCCCCTCATCCTCCTTCTCTCCAGTGAGTAAAGCCCTAGCTCCCTTAGTCTCTCCTCATAATCCATACTCTCTAATCCAGGCAGCATCCTGGTAAATCTCCTCTGCACCCTCTCCAACGCCTCCACATCCTTCCTATAATGAGGCGACCAGAAATGGACACAGTACTCTAAGTGTGGTCTAACCAGAGTTTTGTAAAGCTGCATCATTACATCGCGGTTCTTAAACTCGATCTTTCAGTTGTATCATGTAGGAGGTAAATGTCCTAATGGATAATACTTGATGACAACTATGATTTCCTGATCTGGTCTCAATCACAAGAGAGGGGTCAGAGAGAAATTTTCCAAACTATTTTTGTACTTCATTGACCACTGGGTTGTTTTGTGATGAGCCAGGTCTAGAGGTGGGGAGGATCTGCGGTTCTGTTGGATTGCGATGCTGCAATAATTGTGGGTTAAACATCATGGTTCATTACCTGTAAGTCAGTTTTGTACATTGATAAGCTATGGAATTTGGTGGTGGACACTGAGAATGATCGACACCCAGACGTGTGGGTGGAATGTTCTCAGCAGATAAACTCATGGCTAAGTTTACTGACTTTTCCCCTTCAGACACTATGAGCAATTGTTGGTTCAGGGACTCAAAAGTCCATTCTCAACCCCATCACTCCCAATACAAATTGACTGGCAGATTATGTAGCAGCCACTCACTATGAGGGTGGGGAAACGCTGGTTGTGGAGAGAAGAAATGGTCCCACAAGTTCCTCATTAGTTCAGTTCTTCACCGTCCAACCTCGCCCCACAAGAGGGCTTCCTATTAGAGCAGCCTAGGATGAAATTTGGTCCATTGTAACTGTGGCTAGTTCTATGAAAGAGGTCTCCATTACCTCTGCGATTTCCTATAATGTTGTGAATTTTGCACACTTCAAACCAGTTAGAATTCCCTGGTGCCAGCCAAGTTCCTAAAGCAATTATGAAAATGCATCCGACAAAGATTAGAATTCCATGCATTCCGCACACTGGATTTCCTCGGATGTGGAATCCAGATTTTGTTGACAGTTTTCAAGACTTGGCACCCAGACGAAACAAGACAGCAGACTAGGAAATGGGACCTCAAAAATTCTTTGATGCAGGTTTCATTCTGCTTTGCATTGCATCGCATTCTAGGTTCAAGCCCTTGTCTTCCACTATGAACACACAGCCCCTTATGTTGGTTCTGCTGATCTCTCCACTTCTGTCTCCATGTCATTTGTCTGCTCTGCACCTTGGATCACTCTTGCTGTAACTGCAAGACAAGGCAGTAATTTGATTCCTTAATTGGCGACTTGTTCTGTTTTACATCAACCGCATACATCAATAATTAAACATAACCTAGAAAAGTTGTATTTACATTACACAAAATCCTAGACAGGGCAGCCACGTTCAGTTACATTGTACTTTACAAATCTGGATCACATTACGAACTGTTCAATTTTTATTCTCGGGAATTATTTAATGGAATATGGGGTGGGAGGGGTGAGAAGTGACAAAGTTTGGGAGAGAATCTCATTGTCACACTATTGAAAGGATGTGAGGGTCCTGGAAAGATTTACAAGAATGACTTCTGCGGTAAGGGACAGCAGTTCCACGGACATATTAGAGATGCTGGGATGGTTTTGGAGTAAAGGAAGCTGAAGGGAGATTTGATAAACTATATAAAAATGATGAGGGGTCTGATCCAGAAGGTGTTTAAAACTAGAGGGCATAGATTTAAAGAGAGGGTTTAGAGATTTAAAGGAGGAATATTTGGAATGTGGAACACATTGCATGAGAGAGTGGTGAAGACAGATACTTGCATCACATATAAGTATTCGGACAAGCATATTTGTACATCAAGGAATATCATTCATTGCTGCCGCTTAATTACAAACATGAGGCATTTGAGAGTTACCTACCCCGCAAGCGGAGTGCTCTGCAGGGACATATCCCTATCCCAGGCAGCAGGGGGAGGGGGTACGCAGACTGTTCAGGGCCAACGTGACATCACGGATTCGCGCCTCTTCCTCGCCCGCACAATGTTCCAAAGTGATCCGTTCCCATGGCAACCACCGGGCGGTGTGCTTGTGGCTGCTCACTGCTACTGCTGGTCACCATCAGGAGGGTGGGGAGGGGGAGGAACCTTTTTAAATTAATCTTTTCTATTCATCTAATTTTATATCCACAAATGTAAGGGGTGCAGGTGTTAGGGAATATGATACATTATCATGGTTCACATCCAATATCATTTGCTTCGCATTTGCAGGTCAGGTAAAGCTCCCTCAATTCTGTTAAGGCTTCAACAATAACTATACTGGAATAATAACCCTTTAATTTCACAAAGCAACTATTCCCACAGTCTCCCTTAACCAAATTAATAACTACGTGCCTACTCACAGCAGATGAGCATTTGAAACAGGTTCAAGGGTTACTTCAATGCATTTCACATAGGACCATTGCAGAATGAAGACTTCCACCCGAAGTCCATGAAGGATTTAAAACAATCACATCCTGTGGAAAGGATGGGAAGGAGCAAGGAAGAGTGTGCTTGCCCATTACACCCAAAAGGATTTATTTGACTACAGTGTAAAACATGTATAACCCTCAACTAACTCCTTTTCACAGAGTGCACTTCAAGCACTAGAATCACAAAGGCTCTGGACCAAGTGCTGGTAAGTGAAATAAGTTTAGATTGTCACTCGGTGGTTGGTATGTACATACACAGCAGTTCCAAGGACAGATCAGAGAGGCTGGGTTTGCTTTCTTTGGAGTAAAGGCGGCTGAGAAGAAATTTGATAAACTATATAAAAAATGCTGAGGGTTCTGATTAGCGTGGATAGTGGAAGGTTGTTGCCCTTAGTGTAGGGGTTGATGACTGGAGGTCACGAGTATAAAATAAAGGAGAACAGAATGAAGAATGGCACAAGGAAAAACATTTTTGGGCATCATGGTTGGAATGTGCAAAGCACTGCCTGCAGATGTGATAGAGGCAGGTTCCATTGTGCCTTCCAGAGGGAATTGTATAAAAAGAGGTAGAGGAAAAACTTGCAAGGCTATAGAGAAAGGGGCAGTGGGTGGAACAAGATTGTTGCTTTGGTATAGAGCGGACACAGACATGATGGTTGAATGTGTGTAATCATTCTAAGAATTCCAGAGAGTTGGGACCTGGGTGACTGGAGTCATGTTCCTTGTATCCTATGAAGGGGCCAGCAAAGGTTGTACTTCTGCATGTTCCCAAAGCAACGTTTTGCAGGACTGCAGAGGTGGTCAGATAGATGGGAATGAGTTCATGGAGGGATCTGAAGCTATGACTGGAGTGTGATTGTGTGGAGAGGGTCCAGAGGAGGTTCACAAGAACAATCCCAGGAATGAAAGGCTTAACGTATGAGGAGCCTTTGATGTCGCTGGGCCTGTACTGGATGGAGTTCATAAGGATGAGGGGAGATCTCATTGACCTACTGAGTACAGAAAGGCCTGGATGGGGTGGACATGAAGAGGATGTTTCCATTAGTAGAAGGGTCTAGGATCCAAGGGCACAGCCTCAGAATAAAGGAATGTCCCTTTAAAACTGAGATGAGGAGGAATTTCTTCAGCCAGAGGGTGGTGAATCTGTGTAGTTCGTTGCCACAGAGGGCTGTGGAGGCAAAGTCATTGGGCGTATTTAAGGCAGAGGTTGATAGGTTCTTGATTGGTAAGATAGTTAAGGGTTACGGAGAAGGCAGGAGAATGGGGTTGAAAAAAAATCAAACATGATTGAATGGTGGAGCAGACTCGATGGGCCAAATGGCCTAACTGCTCCTATATCTTATGGCCTGATTGTCTTAAGTTAAAGTTGATGTATGTAATCAAGGGCTATCATAGCAGTTATCTAAATCAGTGGCAAGTTGGAACAGGTAGCTTTAGCAAGTTATAGGGTAACAACAATTTCAGAGTTTTAAAACAAAATCTTACAGGGTAAACCAAAGTACTGGTGCTGTGTTTGTATACTTATCATTTTTGTGTGTGTACAAACATCTATAGCATATGTGGACTCATTGTATAAATGGATGCAAATACACATGCATCAGGTGCACACATGTGAATAGCTGTTTTGGGTGGTGAAATGGGAATATCAGATGTGGGTATATTTTCTGCAGCTCAATCCAGTCAGTTCATTCACATTCGGGTTTGGACCTTTCGAATGGCCGGACGTCCATCATCCATAGCAAAACTATTGGCTGATGCTGATCGTTAAGACGTCAGTATTTATCCTGCACATTTTATCCGTGAAGTGTCTTATAACAACATTTGTTTGCTGGAGCTACAAACAATGTGCTGGAGGAACTCAGCGGGTTGAGCAGCATCTGTGGGGGGGAAGGAAATTGTCAGCATTTTGGGTTGAAACCCTGCATCAGGACTTGTTTGCTGGAGATTCAGTTTAGCTATTTGATGCTGTGGATTGGTGCGTAACCTTGAACCCCACCATCAGTGCAGAGAAGGGCCAGGTCCACAGTTGGGCTATACCGTAGAAAAGATGTATCAGGTAGCACTGTCATAAGAACACAATAACTAGAAGCAGGAGTTGGTCCTTAATGCTTACTGCACTATTCAAATAAGATCTACCTCAGTCCCACTTTGTCCTCTAGGAGGAGACTCTGAGAGTGGAGTCTGGGAGAGCCAGTGCCAAAGAGGAGAAACTTGTGGATTGCAATACATTGTGGAACCTACCAGGCTATTATAGATATGGTTATGTGCAATGAGGTAGATTAATCAGAGATCTTTTAGTTAATGATCCTCAGGGAGTAGAGATCACAACACAATAGAACTCCAGATGCAGTTTGAGGGTGACCAACCCAGGTCCAAAACCAGTGACCTTAACTTTACTAAGGACAATTACAAAGGTATGAAGGAAGAGTAAGGCTCAAGGAAAGGTCAGCAGATAAGCAGTGGCAGATATTTAAGCAGCTATTTCATAATGGTCAGCTTAGATTTATACCAGCTAGACCTCACAATCTGCCTTGTTTGACCTTGCACCTTATTATCTACCTGCAATGCATTTCCTTGTAGCTGAGACACTTTAACCATAGAACAATACGGCACAATACAGGCCCTTCGGCCCACCATAACTCTGTATTCTATTATTGGTATTGGTATATTATTGTCACGGCCAAGAAAGCTCACCAGCGCCTCGACTTCCTCAGGAGGCTAAAGAAATTTGGTTTGTCCTCTTTGACTCTCACCAACTTTTACCGATGCACCATAGAAGGCATCCTATCAGGATGTATCACGGCTTGGTACGGCAACTGCTCTGCCGAGGACCACAAGAAGCCGCAGAGAGATGTGGACACAGCCCAGCACATCATGGACACCAGCCTCTCCTCCTTGGACTCTGTCTTTACCTCTCATTGTCTTGGCGAAGCAGCCAGCATAATCAAAGACCCCACCCACCTGGGTCATTCTCTCTTCTCTCCTCTTCCATCGGGTAGAAGATACAGGAGCCTGAGGGCATGTACTGCCAGACTTAAGGACAGCTTTTACCCCGCTGTTTATAAGACTATTGAACGGTTCCTTCATACAAAGAGATGGACTATGACCTCACGATCTACCTTGTTGTGACCTTGCACCTTATTGCACTGCACTTTCTCTGTTGCTGTGACACTTTGTACTGTTATTGTTTTTACCTGTACTACCTCAATGCACTCTGTACTAATTCAATGTAACTGCACTGTGTAATGAATAGACCTGTACGATCGGTTTGTAAGACAAGCTTTTCACTGTACCTCGGTACAAGTGACAATAATAAACCAATACCAATACTTGTACCGAGGTACAGTGAAAATCATTGTTTTGCATGCCGTCCATACAGATCATTTCATCACATCAGTGCATTGAGGTAGTACAAGGGAAAACAATAATAGAATGCAGTTACAGAGAAGGCAGACAATAAGGTTCTAAGCCATAATGAGGTAGATTGTGAGGTCAAGAGTCCATCTTATTGTACTAGAGAACCATTCAATAGTCTTATAACAGCGGCATAGAAGCTGTCCTTGAGCCTGGTGGTACGTGCTTTCAGTCTTTTGTATCTTCTACCCAATGGGAGGGGGGAGAAGAGAGAACGTCTGGGGTGAGTGGGATCTTTGATTATGCTGGCTGCTTTACTGAGGCAGTAAGAAGTGTAGACAGAGTCCAAAGAGGGGAAGCTGGTTTCTGTGATGTGCTGAGCTGTGTCCACAACTCTCTGCAGTTTTGTAAAAGATAACTGGGAATGCAAGGGTTAACAACGGGTAATATAAGGGTTAATGGTATGCAGCTATTCTCCTCATAGTCAGCTATTCTTCCCACGGTATGAAATTATCTCAGCCATGGGGTGACTATAGTTATGGCTGGAAGTACGTCCAGGTGTGGGATAAGTTTTTTAGTCATATCTTGTTTTGCTAAATGCTTGCTGTAAGCAATTGCCGTAGTAAGTGCAACTTTCCACAAAGGTTTCTCATGAAGGGGGTATAAAACTACACACTAACCGGGGCATCTTTGAGTGAGTTCAGTACAGAGCTCGGGATACACTGTTTACTCTTTCTCTGTATCCCTCACTCCCACTAGTGTTAAACTAATAAAGCATTATACGTATTTTCTTTGGTTCTGTTGTTGTCTGATTTATTACAGAGCGCGGGTCGACTTTCACAGTTTGATGCAGCAAGTAGTTAAGAAGACAAACGTCAGATTGGTCTTTACAAGATATTTATTAGTCACATGTACATCGAAACACACAGTGAAATACATCTATTTTGCGTAGAGTGTTCTGGGGGCAGCCCACAAGTGTCGTCACGCTTCCGCTGCCAACATAGCATGCCCACAACTTCCTAACCCCTACGTCTTTTGGAATGTGGGAGGAAACCAGAGCACCCGGAGGAAACCCACGCAGACACAGGGAGAACGTACAAACTCCTTATAGACCATGGCCGGAATTGAACCCAGGTCGCTGGCGCTGTAAAGCATTACGTTAACTGCTACACTACCATGCCGATTTATTGCTATGGAGTTGATGTTTAAAAATAGAGAAATATTGTACAATTGTACAGGGAGTTGGTGAGGCTGCACTTAGAGTACATGGAACAGTAGAACATAGGAACAGGCCCTTCGGCACATGATGTCTGTGCCAATCATGATGCCAATCCAAACTAATCCCACCTGCCTGCACATGGTCTGCACCTCTTCATTCCCTGCCTGTCTAAATGCTTCTAAAACTTTGCTATCATATCTGCTTCCATTACTTCCCTTGGCCATGAAAAATTACTGGCAGATAAAATCAGGAAGTCCAAAGACGTTTTACACCTACATTAAGAACAAGATAACTAAGAGTAGGGCCCTTGAAACAATAAGGTAAACTGTGTGTAATAGCAGACAATGGGGTTAATAATAGTCTTTACCAGAGAGGCAGACGATTCCAATGTTGTCATTAAGGAGGGCGTGAAAGAAACTTGATTGGGATAAGCAAAGTAAAATAGGAGTACTAAGGAGATCAGTGTTTCTTAAAATAGATAAATCATGAAATATAAACCAGGCTGTTAAAAGACACAAGGGAGGAAACTGGTGGCTCCAAATCTCTTTTATCAATCATTCCTGGTTACAAAAGTGGTCCCAGAAGATTGAAGGACTGCTAATGTTGTTTAAAGCTACTTCCCTTCAACCATTTGGTTCTTGAACCAACCAGCAAAACCCTAATCACTACAGTTTAGCAACACTATGACCACTTTGCACTACAATGGACTTTTTTTGTTCTAATTGTGTTCTTTCTTGTAACAATTGCGTATAATTTATGTTTAATTTACATTTTTCTTGTGAAGGCTGCCTCTTTGATGCTATGTGCCTGTGAGGCTGCTGCAATTAAGTTTTTCATTGCACCTGTGCGTACCTGTACTTGTGCCTGTGACAATAAACTCGACTTTGACTTTTAAAGAGGGAACAAGAACTAAGTCAAATAATTGCAGGCCAGTTTAACCTAAGCAGTGGACAAATTATTGGAATGAACTCAGGAGAGCAGTGTAAACTTCATACTGACTGTTCTAATTTGGAAAGAACAGTCAGTATAGAGATGCACATGTCTGATTAATAGAAAATTTTGAGGCGGTAACAAGGAGGGTTGATGAGGATATGTACTTGATGTTGTCTTCCTGGATTCTGGCGATTTTGTGGTTAAGGACAATGTGTATAAAATATCAAATGGGATAAAAATGGCAGGTGGGTCAAAAAAAATTTAAAGTGTTTGGGATGCAATGTAGAGTGGTAAAATAGATCCGATACTGTCTCAGTGATAGGGAGCAGCGGATGGTTGTTATCAGTGGAGTTCCACAAGGCTCAGAATTTAGCCCTCTTTTGTTGTATATATGAATGATTTAGATCTAAAGGTGAGGGACAAAATAAATATGTTTGTAGACGATACAAAAACTGGCTGTGTATTTGACAAGCAAGTGGCAAATGGAATTTAATGTCAAGACTTGTGAGATAATGTATTTGGGTAGGTGCAACAAGACCACTGAATATATAATAAATGATGAACTGAGTTTATAACAAAAGATGCATTTCACTATGTGTTTCGATGTATATGTGACTAATAAAGATGGGAGGGTAGTGAAAGGTGTGGAGGAACAGAGGGACCTTAGAGTGTATGTTGGATCCCTGAGGATAGCTGGACAGGTAGATAAGGTAGTTAAAATAGCTTACAGGATGTTTTCTTTCGTTAGCCAAGGTACACCGTATAAGGACAGGGAAGGTTGAGACTTGATGGGCCTAATGGTGTCCACCAATGTCATAAATTTTCTGATTCCCTGAGTTTAATGGTGCAGCACACCCTCATTATTCCCCATCCAGGAGGCCAACACAATTCTGACACACCACCCACCTCCATTTTCAAACGGTGATAAATCTGGATCTTGAATCTCCTCAGATGGGACAGTTGGCCATGTGGCAGGATCACTTTTCAGTGCATATAGTGAGGGTGGGTTGGGGTTCCCCAAGAAGTTAATGCCTGGACCCTAGTATTTTCTTCAGTAAAACAAATTCAAATGATCTGCATCCTTCCATGTTGTACTGTTCTCCCAAGTCATGACATCTCCCTTGATTGCAGCTGCCACATTTCCAGGCTGAAAAAGATATTGTTAAACAATGGACATGTTTAGATTTTGCTTTCCTATTTTTCTGAGATTTCTTTCCCTAAAGAAGTATCACTAAAAGATGTATCTCAATCACTGTTTACAGCCCCAGGCCTTGTCCAGCTGTGGGACTGGTGGTATTCTGCCTCCTGGCTGCAGGTTCCACTGTACACTCTAACACAGCAGCTGCCTGTCCTCTTGTGGGCTTATTATGATACTGCAGCCTCTCAACCATTTTGTCTGACCAGGGCAATGCACTTCACAGCACATTTGCTTCAACACAAGGTTAGACTGGTCGGGTCAATTAATACCAAACAAACGTCTGCCAGGACTGGAAGTCCAATTCCAGGACTGGCACCATGGTGGCTGAAGGCATTGATTTCCACAAGGGCAGAGACTGCTTCATCTTTCAAAGGAAGCAAATAGATCAATACGTGAAGCTATAAAGCAATGGAGAATGACCGGGGTAAAGAACTGCGATGTATACAAGGTTATGGAAAGAGAGACTAGGGTCGTAGAAATAATTTAGGATTGATAAAGCTTCAAGGAGAATGTGGAGCAATAGGATTTACTTGGCGTTGATGCAAAGCTGGAGAGCTCACACAGGCCATTGAGAATGAGAGCTTCAGTAGTTTTAATATTTGGGACAATAGGAAGAGGGCAGAACAGTAAGTTTTGTTTGGGAGTGATGAAGAGGAGAGATCTGGATCATGGAAATAGCACTGGATTAATACAAGAAAATGGGGAGAGTGTGACGTAGTGGGTTTAGTTTAAAATTGATTTTTTTGGCTAGTAGGGAAGAAGTAGGGTTATGGTATTAATAGAGGAAAGAGATCTAGTTTGGGACTGATACAGCGTTTTGTAAGAGCAGAACAGTGGGACTAAAATTGGATCGGTTCTGGTCCTTGGAAACATGAGCAATCGGATTGGTTTTGAACCAATACAGGACAATGGGATAAGTACATATACAGGGTAATGGGATAAGTATCTAACTGATACTGGGCTTTGGGGAGTGCCAGGTATTGGTAATAGTTTGGGATGGATGAAAGATAGTGGGGTAAAGCAGGAAACACTTCCTTTATAAGCAGGATTGAGATCCCCATATGGAAGTCTCAGAATAGGTTGGTGTTAGAAAGGGAGGAGGTGCAAGTTGGCTCATTGGAAAGATAAGATTTGGAGGGTTCCACTTGATAGGAGTTACTTCATCAGGCAGGAACTTGAGTTACAACCTCTGGATTATTACTTAAATCAGAGCGTAGGAAAATGAGGGGCATAGACAGGGTGAATGCACACAGTCTATTTCCCAGGGCTGGGAAATCAAGAACTAGATGGCATAGGTTTAACATGAGAGGGGAGAGATTTAATAGGAACCTGAGGGACAACTCTTTCACCCAGAGTGGTCAGTATTTGGAATGAGCTGCCAGAGGAAGTGGTTGAAGCAGGTACATTGACAAAATTTAAAAGACACTTGGACAGTTACATGGATAGGAAAGGTTTAGAGGGAATATGGGCCAAATGGAGGCAAATGGGACTAACTCAGATGGGAATCTTGGTTGGCACGGACGTGTTGGGCCAAAGGGCCTGTTTATGTGCTGCATGACTCTGCGACTTGCAACTTTGCACCAGGGAAATTTGCATCAGACTGGGAGAAGGGAACCACGGCTGTGGGTGTGAGAGGACACTAGCACGAGTACAGCGACAGAAAGGAACTGCACCATTGGGAAAGTCTTCACCTGAAACAGGCTGGTACTACGGTCCCAGGGAGGCATAACTAGGGTAGAAGGTCAGAGTCTTCACTACCTCCCCGCCCCCAACCCCACCCCAAGGTCAAATACAAGAGGGCATAGGTGTAAGGTAAGAGGGGGAAAGTTTAATGATTTTGTGCACAGACAGTGGCAGCTACCTGGAACAGCCTGCCGGGAGGTGGTAGAAGCTGATACGATAGCGACATTTATACAGACACGTGAACAGGCAGGGAATGGAGGGATATGGACCACATGCAGGCAGATGGGATTATGGTCGGCACAGACATTCAGTTCTGGATGCCCCATTATAGGAAGGATGTGGAGGCCTTAGAGAGGGTGCAGAGGAGGTTTACCAGGATGCTGCCTGGATGAGAGGGCATGTGCTATCAGGAGAGTTTGGACAAACTTGGGTTGTTCTCCCTGTAGCAGCGGAGGCTAAAGGGAGATCTGACAGAGGTTTATAAGATTATGAGAGGCATAGATAGAGTAGACAGATGGTATCTTTATCCCAGGGTTGAAATGTCTAATACCAGAGGGCATGCATTTAAGGTGAGAGGGGGAAAGTTCAAAGGAGATGTGTGGGGCAAGTTTTTTTTTGCACAGAGCGTGGCGGGTGCCTGGAATGCGCTGCCGGGGGTGGTAATGGAAGCAAGTATGAAAGAGGCATTCAAGAAGCTCCTAGACAGACACATGAATGTGTAGGAAATGGAAGGATATGGACATTGTGTAGGCAGAAGGGATTAGTTTAGTTGGGCATTTGATTACTAATTTTATAATTCAGCACCACTTTGTGGGCTGAAGGGCCTGTTCCTGTGCTGTACTGTTCTATGTTCTAGTGCCTGGAGGCTGAGGAAAATGCCCAGTACGACATGCCTTGATATTTCCTGTGTAACATTCTAACTGCTCTTAGCCACATTGGTGTTAACGGGCTCGACTCCTCCTGAAAAGCTGCAGGAGTCTGACTTTCCTCCAGGTAGGTACTGGCTCTAACGTTACACCATTACTGACTGCTCACACCCCCATCTCCCAACCTGCTCTCATTGCTGCCGTCCTCGGCACCCTCCATCTAATGGGACTCCCAAACTCTGCCCAACCTCCCTTTGATCATCTCTCTGCCTGACATCATTCTCCCCACAGCTCAATCCTCTCTCTGACCACGCATGCACCCACTCACCCTGGCTACATGCAAGATCATCTCCCAGCCATCTGCTTCTCATGCCTTTCATCTTCAATCTCCACACTGCATGGATGTCTTGCACCATAGGTGGAGCCCAGTACAGGAGGCTTTTCAGCAGGCTAAAGCAAGCCTTTTCCCAGGCAAAATTTGTATCATTTGGGCTTCCCTGAATTAGGATTTGTGCCTCAAATAAATGATGCAAAATATGGCTCGCCTCCTTGGACTCTGTCTATACCTCCCCTGCCTTGGTGAAGCAGCCAGCATAATCAAAGACCCCACTCACCCAGGACATTCTCTCTTCTCCCCTCTCCCATCAGGCAGAAGATACAGGAGCCTGAGAGCACGTACCACCAGGCTTAAGGACAGCTTCTACCCCACAGTGATAAGATTATTGAACGGTTCCCTTATACGATGAGATGGACTCTGACCTCACAATCTATCTTGTTGTGACCTTGCACCTTATTGCACTGCACTTTCTCTGTAGCTGTGACACTTTACTCTGTACTGTTATTGTTCTTACCTGTACTACCTCAATGCACTCTGTACTAACTCAATGTAACTGCACTGTGTAATGAATTGACCTGTACGAACGGTAAGCAAGACCAGTTTTTCACTGTACCTCGGTACAAGTGACAATAATAAACCAATACCAATGGCTCAGCTTCAGGTTGGAAGGAGCAAGGTAGTTGGAGCTGGGAACTATTTTATAAGGAGTACAGCGTTCTTTTTTAAAGTAATGGGCACTTAATAGTAGAAGAGGGCACAGGGTAAAACCAATATCACACAAACACATACTTCTGTGTCATGGGGGTATAGATAAATACAGCACGGAAATGGGCCCTTCAGTCCACTGAGTCCGCACCAACCATTAAGCACCCATTTTTATACTAATCCTACCCTAACCCATTTTATTCTCCCCACATTCCCATCAACTCCCCCCAGATTTTACCACTCACCTACTTACTAGGGGTTATCTACAGTGGCAAATCTACCTACCAAACCTCACGTTTTTGGGGTGTACATCAAGAGGAAACCCATGCCGTCACAGAGAGAACAATGCAAACTCCACACAGACATCACCGGAGGTCAAGATTGAACCTGGGCTGCTGGAGTTGTGAGGCAGCGGTTCAACTAGCTGTATTACTGTGTCCATTGAAACTCAAATATTGTGCCAATATTTGCAAACAGATCTCATCAACTTCAAAAATCACAAGTAGAAGTGCAATCTATTTTACCCACTTGGTACTTTCGAAATGTTGGCCATAATTATTGTTGCAGCCAGTATTGCGAAGGTGCCTGCATGACGATTAAAAATGGCTCCAAAAGTAACAGGTTTCATTGCCCCATCACTCCCAGTGCTGAGCAGCAATATATCAAGGTGACAGGCTTTTTACAGCGGCTGAAGAGAGCAAACCTGCCCTCCCCCATCCTCACCACATTCTACAGGGGTACCATTGAGAGTGTCCTGACCAGCTGCATCTCTGCCTGGTACAGTAACTATAACATCTGACCATAAGACTTTGCAGAGCATTGTGAGCACAGCAGGAAAGATCATTGGAGTACCTCTTCCCTCCATCCTGGACATCTACAACACACGGTGCACATGTAAGGCTTACAGAATCATAGACGACACTTCTCATCCCTCCCACGACCTATTTGTCCCACTGCCATCTGGCAAGCGGTACCGGAGCATCCGGGCCAGAACTATTAGACTGTACAACAGTTTTCCCCCCAGGCTGTCAGGCTCCTGAATACCCTGGAGGCAGTTTCAGACAAATGCAGTGTCAAAAGCCCTGGTTTGCACAATGGCGTGTAAGAACATTGGCTGCTGCTGAACATGTTTATATAATTAGTGCAACACACTGAGTTCTGTGTTTTCTTCGTCCAGCTCAGTTTTGCACTAATCCTGCACTAATTTTGTACTCTGTATATACCGTTTTTTTGCACTATTTGTACTTGTTCAATTTTTCTGTCTGCGTTTATTGTATGTCCTCTGTTCTATGTATGTCCTCTGTTGTGTGAGTCTGGGGGAAACAACATTTCGTTTCTCCATGTGTTTTTATTAGCATATGGGTGAATGACAATAAAGTAACTTGAACTTGAACTTGCAGCTCCAACCAGCCTGAGCCAAGGCTGAACTTGCCCGAAAGTTAGGAGCACCAAGGCAAAATGTCTTCACCCCAATAATCAGGTCTTCTTGGAGGTGAAAATCCTCACACCAACCAAGTCTTCTCACTGAGCAATGTGTTACTTTGACTTGAATTGTGTTGCTTAATAAGAACACAATTTATTGTACATAATTGATGTGGGGAATGGGAGCAGAAAAAATAAATCTCTAGGAAGTGGGGCTTCAGAAGCAATTGACAATTACCCATTTTCAGGGAAGACAGAGCAAGAGGAAGAAGTATCCTTCCGAACTAAAGGTAAAATTACTTTAATGTTGAGAAAGCATTTATGAGTAGAAAATCATTTAAGACGAGGAGTTGTGTGCAGGTCACCTGTAAGAATGTAGCATTCAAATGAATGATAGAAATTGGCCGTTGCCTTCCCATGCCAACGCGCATTTCCTGACCCACTTGAGACAGAGTCTGCAGGTCCCACACTGGCCTCAAGAGCTACCTTACAGCCCCTGGAGCTTGAGTGGAAGATCCAGAGGCCTGATTAGGAAGGAGAAAAGAATGTATAAATGTAGAGATTAGATAAACTTGCAGGGAACACTTATAGATTGAGATAGCAATCCAGCACGTGTCAGAAAGGTAGTGATTTTCTTGATTACACTCAGAATAAGTTCCTATAACAACAGGGCAAACCTTCCACTGCTACAGGTTTGCTGGCTGCCTGTCTCCTGGGCCATTCCATTTCTTCCAACACAACCCTGGGTGCAGTGTTTCACTGGCTATCTGGCTCCCAGCACTTCGGTATGGTGGAGGGCAGCATAGGGGCAGTCTCCCTGCAAGCAACCTGTGCTCAGACCAGTCAACTGCTTAGGGAATTGACCTTGCACCTTACTGCACTGCACTTTCTCTGTAGCTGTGACACTTTACTCTGTACTGTTATTGTTTTTACCTGTACTACCTCAATGCACTCTGTACTAACCCAATGTAACTGCACTGTGTAATGAATTGACCTGTACGATCGGTTTGTAAGACAAGCTTTTCACTGTACCTCGGTACAAGTGACAATAATAAACCAATACCAATAGGCAGTGCAAGTTTCCAGTGGCTTCCCAGCTCTCAGGTTGGGAAGTCTACCCACTGAACTAACATTCCCATTAAAAAGAATAGGAGAAATCGACTTCTGTGAGAAAATGAATGGAGCACATTTCCTTAATTAGTTTAATTTTTTCTTAGTGTGTTTTTTGGTTGTTAACTATGTGAGATTGTCAGATGTTTTTGTTTGATAAATCCTAAGTGGTTTTGAGAGTTCATGAATCTCAAGACATTCACAAAGGTTGAATAACGGTGACAGCTTTGACAGAGCACGGTGAAAGGCAGCTGGGTGTATAAAAGGAACGAATACCTTGAAAACTTTAGCTGATCAGAAAGAACCAGCATGGATTTGTGAAGGTTAAGACATAACTGAGCAACTGCCTGAAAGAAATGGACAGAACACAAGCCTATCCCACCATTCAATATGATCACAGCCGACCTGCTCCAGGCCTCAACTATGCCAGATCTCCATCAACCTTCATTCTCCAATCTTTCAAAACTTAATCCACCAAAGTGCATGACCTCATATAGTGCAGCGGTTAGCGTAACACTATTACAGCTCCAGTGACCCGGGTTCAATTCCGGCCGCTGTCTGTAAGGAGTTTGTACGTTCTCCCTGTGTCTGCGTGGGTTTCCTCCGGGTGCTCCGGTTTCCTCCCACATTCCAAAGACGTACGGGTTAGGAAGTTGTGGGCATGCTATGTTGGCACCTGAAGCATGGCGACACTTGCGGGCTGCCCCCAGGACACCCTACACAAAAGATGCATTTCACTGTGTGTTTCGATGTACATGCGGCTAATAAAGAAATCTTTTATTAACCTTCATTTGCCACATTTTCACCCCCCTCACTCAACCCATTTTTATCCTGTTGCAGAGTCCAAATGTCCTGATCGCAATATGTCCTCCCAATATTTTTGTGCCACTGGGAAACAAGGTCACCTTACACCTTCCTCCAAATCATTAATAAAGATAGTAGGTACTGAACCTTAGAGCCCTTCGGAGACACAAGATTCTGCAGATGCTGGAATCTGGAGCAACTCACAAAGCGCTGGAGGAACTCAGAGGGTCAGGCAGCATCGATGGAGGGAAATGGATAGTTGATGTTTTGGGTCGAGACCCTTCATCTGGACTGAAAGAAAGAGAGGAGATCCCCAGTAAAAAAATGAAGAGAAGGGCAGGCAGGTGATAGTGGATCCAAGTGAGGGGGAGGCAATAGACACGAGCACTCCACTAGTTCCATCCTTCCAGCCTGAAAAAGACCCATTTATTCCAACCCTGTCTTCTATGTTGTAATCAATCTTCAATCCATGCTAACAAACTTCCCCCAATATCGTGACGTCTCATCTTGTGTACCAACCTTTTATGTGGCACCTTGCCAAATGTCTTCTGGAAGTCCAAATTTAGCAAATTTGTCAAATAGAATTTCCCTTTCATAAAACCACGTTGATTTGGTTTGATTGCATTAAGCTTCCCTTAATGAATGGCAATTTCTTTCTTGATTATCAACAGGACGACGTCGATGTATGTTACTTATGCGGTCAACAGAAGGCATTCAATAAAGTGCTTCATATCTAAAATTAAATCCTGTAGAATTATAGACAAATTATTGGACTGCTTAGAAAATTGGTTGAAGATCAGCACACAGGGAGTGGGAATAATGGTCATGCACTCAAACTGGTAGGTTATGACTACAGGTCATCCCTGGGCTATGAACAGGTTCCGTTTTTACAGTAAGTCGGAAAATACACAAAAATCACTCAATATGGTCACCGTTTCTCCACAGTGTTGTAATAAATGGTATCAAAACACATACCACTGGTAAGAAAGAACAATTACTAAAAGTGGAGAGAGAGACAAAACTCATTCTGCCGTTCATTGGAACGAACACACGTAAGTACGTCGAATGTGAATTTAATGATATTATGTGAGCTTGATGGTATATAGTGGGGTGTCCATAATGGTGGACCTGTAATGGTGCTTCATAAAGATCTAGGCTGAGTCCGCAACTATCTACCATATTTATAAATGATTTAGATGACGTTAGAACAGCATCCCATATCCAAAGGCATATCCAGGATCTGCCAGTGACACAAAATAAGCAGCACTGTAATATTCATAGATTAAACTATTGCAAATGGATTTCAGTGTAAGAATAGTCCTATTAGTTCGAATTAGAGTTTATTCAATTTGAATCTAAAAATGATGGAAACAAACTACCTCCGACTTCCTCACGGGCACATGAGTGTGTTCCAAAACGGAGTTCATTGCCAGCTCATCGAGGCGCATCAGAGGTGGTGTCCTGCACAAATGCTCCCAAAGTAAAGGTCTTCTACCAACATGCCCTGCTGCACCTATCACCTGCCAGCTCTTGCTCATCTTCTTAGGCAGACCTTCGGGTCAAGGATGACTTGCTTCCACTCCAGTTTGGAGTTGGTTGATGAGGTCAATGTGGAACCTGCAGAGGTGGGTACCTTGGTAGGTGGTGCGCTCCTTCTCACTGGGCTTCTGTGTGCTCCAGTTAAAGGGCCATCCGCAGAGACTCATAGAGAAGTGCGGCAGAGAAACAAGCCCATCAAGTCCACGTTGACAATCAGGAAACCCTTTACACTAACCATGCATCAATCCCATTCTATCCACATTCTCTACACTGGGAGATTCCACCATACACCTACACACTGGGAGCCAATTAATTTACCAACCCGCACATCTCTGGTACGTGGGAGAAAATCACAGCAACAAGGGGAAACCCACGTGGTCACACGGGGAACGTGCCAACTCCACACAGACAGCACTAGAGGTCAGGATTGAACCCATGTCTCCAGCACTGAGGCAGAGGCTCTGCTGTGCCTGACTGTTCCAGCTCCACTTGGAGTAGTCCTGGCCCACAAGTTGGTGGGGATGTTGCTCTCTTTCAAGGAAGTTTTGGGACCCTCCATGGATTGTTTCCTCTGGCCACCCAGCAATCTCTCGGTGCAGTGGAACTCTTTTTTCCCCTGGATAGCTGATGGTTGTGCCAGTGCACCGAAATGACGGCAGATTTCATCAATGACATCTCGGTTTGTTGAGAGGTGGTTTCTAAGATATGGAATTCAGTCATGTTCTCCAGGGTATCCTGGACTTCTATTGTCCCTCAGGGAGAGGATGGTGGCAGTAGTGGACAGATTGATGGTGGGGACAGGGTTATGGAGTCATATAACACAGAACAGGCCTTTTGGCCCATTATGTCTAGGCTGACCATCAAGTACCCATGGCCCATTGCCTACCATGCCTAAAATCCTTGTTGCAGGCATGGTAGCGTAGCGGTTAGCATAACGCTTTACAGCGCCAGTAACCCGGGTTCAATTCCGGTCATTGTCTGTAAGGAGTTTGTATGTTCTCTCCGTGACTGCATGGGTTTCCTCCGGGTGCTCCGGTTTCCTCCCACATTCCAAAGATGTAGGGGTTAGGAAGTTGTGGACATGCTACGTTGGCGCCGGAAACGTGGTGACACTTGTGGGCTGCCCTCAGAACACTCTACGCAAAAAGGTGCATTTCACTGTGTGTTTCAATGTACATGTGACTAATAAAGAAATCTTATTTTTAATGTTGTGTGAGTACTTGCCTCCACCACCCCCTTAGGCACTGTATTCCAGTTTCCAACCATGCTCTAACTGAAAAATTCTTCTTCAGATCCTCTGTCTATGCCTCTCATAATCTTATAAACTATCAGGTATCCCCTCAGCCTCCGATGCTCCAGAGAAAACAACCCTAGTTTGTCCAAACTCTCCTAATAGTACATGCTCTCGAATCCAGGCAGTATCCTGGTAAACCTCTTCTGCACCCTCTCCAAAGCCTCCACATCCTTCCTATTGATGGGGCAACCAGAACTGAATGCAATACTCCAGATCAAGGTCAAAGTCGAGTTTATTGTCATATGCATAAGTATATGAATGCACAGGTGCAATGAAAAGCTTACTTGCAGCAACATCATAGGCACATAGCATTGAAGACACAAGATTTTCAAGACAAACATAAATTATACAAGAAAGAACACAATTGGAACAAAAAAAAAACAAAGTCCATTGGAGTACAAAGTGGTCAAATTGCTCTCAAATTGGTCAAATTATATAGCAACAGTATTGCTATACAGAGGTAGTAATTAGGGTCGTGCAGGTTAATTCATAGAGTTATAAAAAAGTTTTATAAAGCTACAACATGACTTCCTGACTCTTGAACTCAATGCCTTGGTTCTTAAAGGCAAGCATGTCATCTTCCTTCTTTACCACCCTATGTGCAGCCACTTTCAGGGAGCTCTGGACTTGCATCCTCTCCAATAGCTTCCCTACCACTGGCAGGAGAATCACCGGTCTATAATTTCCAGGAATATCCCTGTTTCCCTTCTTGAACAAGGAAACAACATTAGCTACTCGCCAGTCCTCCAGGACCCCTCATCTGGCTGGAGAGGACACAAAGATCTTGGTCAAGGCCCCAGCAATCTCATCTCTTGCCTCTCTCACTAACCTGCCATTAACTGTGTACTGTCCCCTTACATTTGATCTCCCAAAGTGCAACGTGCCACACTTGCCTGGATTAAACTCCATCTGCCATTTCTTCACCCATATCTGCAACTGATCTTTATCCCACTGTATCCTTTGGCAATCTTCTGCACTATCCACAACACCACCAATCATTGTGTCATCTGCAAACTTACTAACCCACAATCGACATTTTCCATCCAGGTCATTTATATATATCACAAACAGCGGAGGTCCCTGTGGAACAGCATAATCGTGGACCTCCAGCCAGAATAAGACCCATCGAACTCTACCCTCTGTCTTCTATGGGCAAGCCAATTCTGAATTATCACCTTCCTGAAAAACTCAATCGTTAGTAAGACACGATTTGCCCCACACAAAACCATGCTGACCATCACTAATTAGGCTATGCTTTTCCAAATGTTCATAAACCCTATTCCTAAGAGCCCTCTCCAATAGCTTCCCTAGCACTGACATGAGAATCACTGGTCTATAATTTTCAGGATTATCCTTATCTCCCTTTATGGACAAAGGAACAACAGTCCTCTGGGATCTCGCATGTGGCTAGAGAGGACACAAGGCCCCAGCAATCTCATCTCTTGCTTGTCTCAATAACCTGGGGTATATCCCATCAGGTGCTGGGGACTTATCCACCTTAACGTTCTTCAAAAGACCCAACACCACTTTTCTTCCTTTCAAAATGCCCTGACATGGTGTGCTCCTCACTGATCTCACTATCCTCCATGTCCTCCTACTTGGTGAATACCAATGCAAAGCACTCATATTGGACATCATCAACATCCTCCACCTCCAAGCACATGCTCCCTCCTTTATCCTTGAGTGGTCCTACCCTCTCTCTAGTTATTCTCTATACATTCCACACATACATCAAGAGCAAGAGTTTTTCCAGCAATTTGTTTTTAGGGATGGTCCTGATGCAAGTTCTCAACCTGAAACATCAACCATCCCTCTGCCTCCACTGATGCTTCTGAGTTCCTCCTGCAGCTTGTTTTCTGCTGTGGGGATACAATGTGCTTTGTCTGGAGAAGTCAGCGTTGGATCCCACTGTTCCATGCCCAGTGCCAGCAACAATGGTAACCCTGCAGATTGCTGCTCCCTAGCCTGTAGGGGAGGGGATATGGGGGTGGGGGGTGGGGGTGGAGGGAGGAATCCGCAGTCTCCCGCTCTCCAGCCCGGGGGTGGGGTAGGGATACTGGAAGGCGAGGGGGGGAGGGAGAGTGGGGTGGGGAGGAAGGGAGAGTGGAGGGTGGGGACCCCGCGGACTCCCGCTCTCCGGGGAGGGGAGGGGAGGAGAGGGGGAGGAGGGGAGGAGAGGGGGAGGAGGGGAGAAGAGGAGAGGGAGGACCCCGCGGACGCCCGCTCACCGGAGGGGGGAGGGGGGGGGGGGGGGGGAGGGGGGACCCCGCGGACGCCCGCTCACCAGAAGGGGAGTGAGGGGGAAGGGGAGGGAGGGGGGAGGGGGAAGGGGAGGGAGGGGGGAGGGGGGAGGGGAGGGGAGGGGAGGGGGGAGGGGGGAGGGGAGGGGAGGGGAGGGGGAAGGGGAGGGGAGGGGGGGAGGGGGGAAGGGGAGGGAGGGGAGGGAGGGGAGGGGGGGAAGGGGGGAAGGGGGGGAGGGGAGGGGGGGAAGGGGGGGAAGGGGGGGAGGGGGGGAGGGGAGGGGGGAGGGGAGGGGGGAGGGGAGGGAGGGGGAAGGGGAGGGAGGGGGAAGGGGAGGGAGGGGGAAGGGGAGGGGGGGAGGGGAGGTGGGGGAGGGGAGGGGGGGGAGGGGAGGGGGGGAGGGGGGGAGGGGAGGGGGGAGGGGAGGGGAGGGGAGGGGAGGGAGGGGGGAGGGGAGGGGAGGGGAGGGAGGGGGGAGGGGGAGGGAGGGAGGGGGGGAGGGGACGGGAGGGGGAGGGAGGGGGGAGGGGGGAGGGGGGAGGGGGGAGGGGGGAGGGAGGGGGGAGGGGAGGGAGGGGGGAGGGGAGGGAGGGGGGAGGGGAGGGAGGGGGGAGGGGAGGGGAGGGAGGACCCCACGGACGCCCGCTCTCAGGCCCGGGGTGGTCCCCGGCTGCGGGATGACCTGGAGTAACCCCGCCTCGCTGCAGCCGAGAGGATGATGGGAAGGAAAGCGAGCGAGCGAGCGACATGGCGGCGGCGGGGAGCCGGGCTCCATAGTCCCCGGCCGGCGCCGAGCCCAGGGGCCGCCATGGGCTGGCAGCTGGTGGCACTCCTCCGGCGGGGGGTGTGGGCGGCGATAACGGGCGGCTGTTACCTGGAGCCCAAACAGAGCGGCTTCTCCAACACCTTCCACCTGTACCTATGGATCGCGCTGCTCGGAGCTCCGTTCGTCCTGCACCTGGTGAGGGGGGCGGGGCCTGGAGGGTCGGGCGGGGCCTGAGGGCACCAGAGGGGCGGGGCGTGGAGGGGCGGGACCTGGAGGGGCGGGGCCTGGGCACCAGAGGGGCGGGACCTGGAGAGGGAGGGGCGGGGCCTGGAGTGGGCGGGGTGGGGCCTGAAGGCACCAGAGGGGTGTGACCTGGAGGGGGTGTGGCCTGAGGGCACCAGAGGGGTGGGGCCTGAGGTGTAGGCATGACAACATTGGGGGTGGGGCTCGAGGATAGCGGCATGGCCTGAGAGCATAGGTGGGGCCTGAGGGCAGGGGTGGGGTAATATTGGGGTGGAAGCTGGCATGGTGGGCAGGGATAGAGACAGGGTCTTGGGTGGTGGTGGTGGAGGAGGCACCTAGGAGTAGGCCCAGGAGATAGCTGCAAAGACGGGGTTGGGGGTCACTCAGGGGAAGATGTTGTAGGAGTAGGGGAAAGTGTAGGGTCAGGGATAGGGTCTAGGTCTGTGTGTGGGGCAGGTGCAGGGATAGGGATATGGAGATGGTCTGTGTAGGGACAGGGTATCTGGGTTGTGGCCTGGAGGTTTGGAAGCATTCACAAGGAATACGGTTTGGCTGGGAGACTTTTATGAGGAGTGGAGCTGGGCTGGGTGACAGAGAGTGAGTTGTGAGGGGGGAGACTGAAGGCAGGTGAGCACAGTTAGGGTTGGAAAAAAGGGTTAAAGAAAGAAAGAAAGTGCATGTTTAGGTGAGGGGAAAAGATTGAGAGAAGGAATACTAAGATTGGAGCAGAAGATGGTAGAGGGAAGGAGGAGAGGAGGTATAAGGTAATGGGAAAGTGTGGCAAGGGATGATGATATACTATTCCTGTCAGGGTGGCTGGATTAGAATCAGCCCATGCAATCTCCTTGTATACTACAAATTTACACCCATACGTTTTGATCTGCTGAGGGTTGGTGAGGTGAGTAGGATCCTATACCCTTAGTTAAAGTCTGGAGTATTCAACAGGCCTTGCTGGTCAGATAGTGAATTCTTGACCAGTGTCACAATAGCAGACTATCTGGTCATTATCCTGTTTTCTTTATGGGTGCTAGTGTCTGTCCATATTTTCAAGCAATACCCCCAATGCATGGCTGCCTCTATGAGAATAGTGGAGGTAGTAATAGATCATTGTGTGACTCAAAGTTATAGAGTCAGAGAGAGATACAGCATGGAAACAGGCCCTTCAGCCCACTGAAACTGTACCCATTTTTACACATTCTACCTTAACCCATTTTATCCTCCCCACATTCCCATCAATAACTCCTCCCACCTCCTCTTTAAACCCCCCCCCAAACAGATTCTAACACTTATCTACACACTAGAGGCAATTTACTGTACCCAATTAACCTTCCAACCACATGCTGTTTGGGATGGGGGAGGAAACTGAAGCTCCTGGAGGATGTCTGTATGGCCATAGGGAGTACAGGTCCTCCTCAGGTTATGAATGCCCAAATTACGTACAGCCCGTACACGTGAATGACCACTTGGGAGACCGGCGGGATGGATTTGCCAGTTGCTGCAAGCATCTTTTGCTGCCTGGGAACTCTGTTCGCAGTCACATTTCCGATTTGCGAATTGTCTGGGTTACAAACAGTTCACAGGAACAGAACCCTGCCATAGCCTGGGGGGGGACCTGTACAGGCTGACCTCAGATTCCAGCCTTCTGACTTGTGGACACCTCTGCATATGACCATATTATTAAATTCAAAAGTCCAATGTAGGTACAAATGTTCATTCTTCTGAATGGTAGAACTAATTTCCTCTCTTTCTCCACTTATAGTAATTGTTCTTTCTTATCAGTATCATGTACTTTTGGTGTCATTCATTACCATGCTGGGGAGGTGTAATTACCATATCAAGTGATTTTGCGTATTCTTTGACTTATGGACAAAATCAACTTATGAACATCTGTAAAAATGGAACCCGTTCATAAACTGGGGATAGCCCATACATGCAAACTCCACACTGACAACACTGGAAATACCAGCTGCATCACTGTGCTGCTATATTAACTCAAGTATAACTCGTCAATATTGGAGGAATAGGCAATTCTAGATGGTGGCAAAACTGTTTCCGATTAAATACAATGACTGGGAAATTCATCCAAGAGACAAGACACATTGAGTTGAGTGGGAAAATCTATGACCAAAGGTGTTCAAATGTGAGATCAAGGACCCAAGAAAGACTATTTCTAAATGGAAAGAGACTGGAAATTATTAAAAAGGGGACAGGGATTTGGGAATGAGGTTACACATTCACTAAAAGCCAGATGAAAACTGGTTACTGACACTGGCTTTGAGGGAGAGGGTTAGTGAAGGGGGAAGGGATTGTGAGGGAGAGGGGGCCGAGGGAAAGAGGGGTCTAGGGTTGGGGCAGTGAGGGACAGGGGCTGCAAGAGTGTATGTGCAGAAGCATGTGTCTTTGTGTCCACAAGAGTGTCTGGTGAGAATGTGACTAGCGGGGGCGGGAGGGAGTGCGCTTGTGTGTAGACATATTGTCTGTGCAGCAGAGCCTGGTCTTCCGTTGTCTTAGACTTCATTGCCATTGGACTAAAGCCTCACTCCATCAAAGCTTTTGTGGTATCTAGTCAGTGACACATATGGACATCTTCCAATCCCCAAAATACTGGAATGAAAGCAAGTTGTCCTCAACCCCAAGGGACTACCTAAGAAGGAGATGCTGGATGAGAATTGAGAAGGCCTTGGGAAGTGGTCAGAGTCAGGAATAGTCTGATTATGATGGAGCAGACAGCAGCTAGGCAACTTTTACCAGAGGGAGTTGCTGGTGTGGCTATGATGAAGGTTGGTTGTGACAACACTGATTCAGTGTCACCCGAGGCAAAACTTTCATCCAAGTAACTCTGATTTTTCTGTCATGGCCCTTCCTTCACAGTTTGTTGTGGGATATCTTTGTGCTTGAACAAGCAAGAGAGACTATACACGTGAATAAAGTGAGTACAGTAGCTGCCATCCCATACTCTCCTTTTGATAATTCTGCATTTTACTGTGAGGCTTAGAGGACAGGTCACTTAATATTGGGAAGTGCTGGCTTCTGACCCCTCCACCAAGTCAACAGCCCGGTATTTCCTGTTTATCAAGACTGGAGGCAAAGTACCACCATAAGCACCTCCAAGTCCCAGGCAGGAGACCGTCCAATACCTCAGAAGGGCAACTATACATGGATAATAAAAATAGGATTGACAGTGTTACCCCAAAAAAACAGGTTCCTTCAATGTTCAGCTGTACAATTATGAAGGATGGTGATCGGCAAAAGAACCAGAGGTGACATAAGGAAACTTTCTACGTACACATCAAATTGTCATCTGGATTGCACTGTCTCAAAGGTGAAGGGAAGTAGATTGTGGCTTTCAAAAGAGAACTGGATACATATTTGAAGGGAAAAGAAGTGTACAGGGCTTCGAGGGAAAGACTAATTGGATAACTCTACCAAGATAGCTGGGACAAGCATAATGTGCCAAATAGTTGTCTCCTATGTTTCCCAAATTAAACTAGTGAATACACTAAAATAAAACATTGGTTCATTGGCTGCAAAGCATTTTGGGATGTTCTGAAAGACTATGAAAGTCACTAAATGTATGTTTTTTGGTTTTATCATTCTCAGATTTCATGATGATTTTGGAATAATGGTAACTCCCAAGGAAACTGATCATCAGTTTTTAAAGTAGTTGCTATAGAGATAATGGATACACAAATTATTATCTTCCAACATTCTAGATTCCAGAATTGTTGCTGTAAATCAGAAGTAGCAAATGTGACCCCACTATTTAACAAATGAAGGAGTAAGAAAACCGGGAACTACCAATCGGTAGGCCTGACATCAGAGGTAGGGAAAATGCCGGAATCTATAATAAAGGATGTAATATCAAGATACCTAGAAAATGAGTGAATAGAGTCAACATGCATTTAAAAATGATTGACTAATCAATTGTAGTTCTTTGAGGCTACATCTTGTGGAGTCGATGAAGGGGGAATTGTTAGGAGTGATGTATTTGGATTTTTTAGAAGACTTTTGATAAAAGTCCCACATATAGCTTGGTGAACCAGGTGAGAGCACATTGAATTTGGTGTACCATAATAGTGTGGATTGAGAGTTGGTTAATAGATAGAAGATAAAAAGTAGGAATAAGTTCTCAGGTTTGCAGATTCTGTCTAGCAGGGTACTGGTTGGGGCTGCAACTATTCATGGTCTATATCAACAATCTAACTCGGGACCAAATGTAACCTGTATATGTTTGCTGATGACATACAGCTAAGAGGGAATATGAGTAATGATGAGGATACAAAGGCTTCAAGGACATAAAGACAATCTGAGAGATTGATCATCAGCATGACAGATGGCCAAAAATGTGGAGGGGTGTGAGGTTATTCGTTTTGGAAATGCTTATCTGCTGAAACAAATGCTGTGTATTTTTGAAATCGTGAGAAATTGAGAAATAATTTCAAAGGGACCTGGATATCCTTGTACACAAGTCAATAAACTAATATCCTGATGTGACCAGCAACTCAGAAAACAAATGCTATGTTGGCCTTTATTGCAAGTGGACATGAGTGCAAGGGTAAAGATGTCTTAGTACAATTATACAGGTCTTTGATAAGATCACACTTGGGGTATTGTGTACACTTTTGGTTTTCTTACCTAAAACAAAAGATAAAGAGGCTGTTGCAAGATATAAAAGGTTCACCAGACATAGAGGGCCCAACAGAGTAGACGTAGGGACAATGTCTCCCCTGGCTGAGAAGTTGAGAACTAGGGTTCATGGTACCAAAGTAAGGCCATTTAGGATTGAAATGAAGGGAAATATCTTCACTCAGAGTGCAGTGCATCTTTGAAATTCTCCAGCACAGAGGACTGTGAAGGTTCAGTCATTCAAAACAAACATTGGTAGATTTCTGGATATTAAAGAAATCATGGTTTTTAAAGGGGGGGGGCGGGAAATGCCTAAAAACAGCCTTTGAGGTAGGAGACGAACTATTATCTTGTTGAATGGTGGAGCAGGCTCAAGGGGTCAAATGGTCTCTCCCTGCTCCTATTTCTCATGTTCTTAGAAGAGATTTCAGGCTGTTTCTAGGGCTGGAGAAGTTTAGTAATGATATCAAGTTGGCCAGGCTGTGGTTACTTTCTCTAAAACGGGAATCTGAAGGAGGACTTAAGTGAAAGTGTATAGTTCTAGAAAGGCCTACATCCAACTATTTAACATGCTTTCATTTGCTTCTTTCTTGTACATCATTAAGTTTATTAGCAGCCACCGGAACATCATGGAGACATCTGCTTCCAGTTTTAATGCATGGTGGTTAGGTGATCTTTGCTTCATTGTTTGATACAGTTGTGCTTAGCCATTACTTCCATTTTTTGTGTCGGTTGAGAGTACTACAGGTGTGACAAAGGCCCTTTGTCTAGTTCTGAAGTCACTTGTGAAATTCATCTCTAGACATAATACTGCTTTCACTTCACACTCTTATTTTACCTTTTCTCTGATTGTATGGACCTCATTTCTTGCCTATCACCTAAAGTATCATGGCAGTGTAGCAGTTAATGTAACACTATTACAGTGCCAGCGACCCGGGTTCAATTCTGGCTGCTGTCTGTAAGGAGTTTGTATGTTCACTCCGTGTCTACGTGGGTTTCCTCCGGGTGCTCTGGTTTCCTCCCACATTCCAAAGACGTACGGGTTAGGAAGTTGTGGGCATGCTGTGTTGGCGCCGGAAGCATGGCGACACTTGCGGGCTGCCCCCAGAGCACTCTACGCAAAAAGATGTATTTCACTTTGTGTTTCGATGTACATGTGACTAATAAAGAAATCTTATCTTAATTAATCTTATCCCAAACCAAATCCCAAATCCCAAATTTCTTGCATATCCCCAAATGGTAGCATCTCTCCACTCATTAGACCCTGCAGGAACATTGTAACCTATGTACCTACTCTTAGCAATTGTTTTGTGAACATGATATCTCTGATATGTGTATCATAACCTTGCATTATCACTGCATAGCCTTGAAAGTAGCTGTTGGGAAGGTTAGGAAGTAGTTTTCTTAAACCTGGTGGTGTGGGATTTCAAGCTTCTGTACCTCCTGCCCGATGGTAGCTGCAAAAGGTGGCATGGCCCGGATGGCGGGGATCTTTGATAATAAGTTGCATACGGCAATAAACCCGACTTTGACTTTGACTTTTAAAAAGTCTGCTTCTGTCTCTCAGGAACTTCATCAGAAAAATAATGACTAATTGAGGCACAAGGTGCTTAGTTTATCTCTATAAAACTGCAGAGTTCACAATTTTCTAATTATTTGTGAGGAATGAACCTTAACTATTTGATTGTCATGTTTAACAAGTATTGTTTTACCATCATGACCTCTTCTATTATGAGGGACTTTCCATATAACCCTCTTTAATAGTTTATTCAATCTTCTTGGTATTGGTATTGGTTTATTATTGTCACTTGTACCGAGGTACAGTGAAAAGCTTGTCTTACAAACCGAATGTACAGGTCAATTCATTACACAGTGCAGTTACATTGAGTTGGTACAGAGTGCATTGATGTAGTACAGGTAAAAACACTAACAGTACAGAGTAAAGTGTCACAGCTACAGAGAAAGTGCAGTGCAATAAGGTGCGAGGTCACAACAAGATAGATCGTGAGGTCATAGTCCATCTCATTGCATAAGGGAACCGTTCAATAGTCTTATCACAGTGGGGTAGAAGCTGTCCTTAACTCTGGTGGGACGTGCCTTCAGGCTCCTGTATCTTCTACCCGATGGAAGAGGAGAGAAGAGAGAATGTCCCGGATGGGTGGGGTCTTTGATTATGCTGGCTGCTTCACCAAGACAGTGAGAGGTAAAAACAGAGTCCAAGGAGGGGAGGCTGGTGTCTGTAATGTGCTGGGCTGTGTCCACAACTCTCTGCAGCTTCTTGTGGTCTTGGGCAGAGCAGTTGCCGTACCAAGCTGTGATACATCCTGATAGGATGCTTTCTATGGTGCATTGGTAAAAGTTGGTGAGTGTCAAAGGGGACAAACTTCTGAATTGATCTCTGTCTCAGGTGGTCTAATACAATGTCTCAGTGTTCTATAAGTGTTTCTTGATTGGTATTGGTATTGGTTTATTATTGTCACTTGTACCGAGGTACAGTGAAAAACTTGTCTTACAAACTGATCTTACAGGTCAATTCATTACACAGTGCAGTTACATCAAGTTAGTACAGAGTGCATTGATGTAGTACAGGTAAAAAAAATAACAGTACAGAGTAAAGTGTCACAGCTACAGAGAAAGTGCAGTGCAATAAGGTGCAAGGTCACAACAAGGTAGATCGTGAGGTCATGAGGTCATAGGTCATAGTCCATCTCAGCATGCTCTGAAATGCTCTATAGAGAAGGCATTAAATTTAAAGCTGAAGTTTGAGTGTTCTCAAAGTGAATGGTGGATAATTTGGGAATGCATCCATAGACTCTGGCCTCCCAACATCTGAAGAGAATACTTGAATTGCCTGTTGTAGGACAGTTGACAATTCACATTCTGGCCTTTCAGCCTAAGTTTTATGCCATCAATCACCACGATTCCTTCCCGAAATACCATTGTTTTTGGTGCCTTCAGCTGCTGTATTCATGACAATTATGTTTATATTATTATATCTCTGGAGTCATCAGTGAACTCATTATATGAGTTATTTCATTACTGAATTTCATTACCGAAAGTATTGGTATTTCACTGAGCTGTTTTACGTAAAATAATTATTTGCGTGGTCTCAATCCGTTAACTTCAAAGATACATACATGGAGCTATTTTCTATTGCTTTAGCCTTGGATCGACCGTCACTATTTAATGAATCCAGATAATCTGGATAACATTTAACCAATGAAGTACGTGCACTATCACCACACAATTAAAGGAATCCAGAAATCCAGTCTTCACAAGATTAAACTACCTTGTCAGCACCCTGCATCTTTGTTTCTTGCAGCTTGCCTCATGAGTTGCATGTAAATCATTCCACGGGCATTCCCGAAATCCATTTACTCAACTACGTTCCCAATATTGTTGGCAAACACATTTGCTGCACTTGCTTTAATCACCTAGTGTCTTATCTTCTGATAGATTGACATCTGCATCTGTTCTCATGAATAGTGTAAAACCCAGTAACCATTAAATCTTCCATTCTTTGTGTCACAAGGAAGACCTGTGTTTCATAAAGATTGAAGAGAATGAGTTTCCCCAGGGTTTTTCTTTAAGACAGCATACACTTGATCTAACAGAGTCTCCTTTTCTGAACACTTAGGTATCAGTTAGGACTATATGTGCCCAAATGAGGTGCTTTAGCACATTCTAACAATTTAAAAGCTTGTACTGATGTAATAATTTCTGAATTGAGGCTTGTTAACTTTATGTAAAGTTTGCTAAAGTTCATGCTATACTCTTAAGTGATGGCCTATTTTCCAAGCATATCACATTCTGACCTGGCATCAGAGGCACCTTAATTGGTCATTTCCTTGTAGACTTTGTCTAAGACTTTCTAAAATCTTTATCATTATCTGGAAAAAGAACTGCATCTAAAAAATAACTTGCTTCTGATTCTATATTGTTTTGGAAGAACCACGTGCAAGGTCATATGCTGCTTTCTCTTTAGTAATTTATGAGCTTATCTTGTTCTTCCATTCTGAAAACATCAGAAAGAGTTGGTACGTTGAATGTTTGAACGTGGCTTTCAAGTTTTATGCCATAAATGCTCAGGCAACCATCTTCTGTTATCATGTTAAGCTCGGATGACTAGGTATAAAGTGGCAAAGTATCTGGTTTAAAACAAGAGTGAGTTATCAAAGGTGGCACTGCTGCCCATGTCCTTACTTGCTTCATACCATTTACTCGTGCATGCTGATATACATTAGCTCCCGGCAAAGTAGATTTCAAAATTCTCAGGCTTGTATTCAAATTCCTGCATTACCTTGCTCTTCAATCTCTTTCTAATCTTCTCCAGACCTACAACCTGCATGCTACTTGTACTCTTCCAATTCTGGCCTCTTGTCTTTACGGGTAGATACTCCCATGAAAGAGAATAGAAGCGTATGATGAGGTGAGCTGAAGAAGGGGGGGATAAGGTTCGTGTGGAGCATAAACATTTGGATAGACTATTTGGGCTAAAGAGCCTACTGTGTTGTAAAGTTTATGTAAGTATGTCATGAGGTAGGCAGTGTTTTTGTGTATAAATCTTCACCTTAAGGTAGGAGCAGTGTGAAATAGGAAAGTATTCATTCACTGCTCCTCCTCTTCCAGGAGCTAATGACATTCTGTGAGACCACATTAAGATAAACTGCATGTGCATATTCCATTTCTGTGCATGCACACTTTTCTGACTGTTTTAAATCATTGGCTTCTATTACATTAACAGGAATATTTTTCCCCAACACCATGAGTTTTATTGGTGAAATTTTCTTCTCGAGTGTTCTTCTCTTCTGTTCTGATAATTAATGATGTCACAGTAAGGAGCTATCCAGTGTCAGCCCTATTTCATCCAAGGTCTCATGGCTATGTGGACTATTTGAACATATTTTCTCAACCAAAGCAGTTGCAAATGTATTAATGGCTGGTGTCACAAGGAAGAGGAAACTATTCAGCCTGCAGATCCTCCCATTCAGTTAGATCATGAGCAACTTCATTCACCTGTTTTTGCTTCATATACCTTGACACTTCTACCTAAAGTCTATCACTTTTGGTCCCTCAAGCTCCAAATAGCAATATGCACAATCTTTTGGGAGAGAAGATTCCAGATTTTCCACTCTCCTGTATGTGGAAAAAATGCTTTCATGTTTAACTTCTGAATGATCTGTTTCTATCTTTAAGATGATGTTTTTTTGTTCTACCAGAGGAAATAAGGAAATTGCTTTCCTATATCTACTCTATCAGATACCCATATCATTTTTGAGCCTTCAATATTCTAAACTCAGATTTACAAATCAAATGGAACCTGTCTTTGCAGCTTAACCCAGATGATTCTAGGATGACCCATCAAAACTATTCTGCCCATCCTTGAGGTACAGTCCCCAGAAATGAAAAGACACTCCATTATTCTTTTATTGGTATTGGTTTATTATTGTCACTTGTACTGAGGTACAGTGAAAAACTTGTCTTGTAAACCAATCATACAGGTCAATTCATTACACAGTGCAGTTACATTGAGTTAGTACAGAGAGCATTGAGGTAGTACAGGTAAAAACAATAACAGTACAGAGTGGTACAGAGAAAGTGCAGTGCAATAAGGTGCAAGGTCACAACAACAATGTAGATTGTGAGGTCAGAGTCCATCTCATTGTATAAGGGAACCGTTCAATAGTCTTATCACAGTGGGGTAGAAGCTGTCCTTAAGTCTGGTGGTATGTGCCCTCAGGCTCCTGTATCTTCTACTCGATGGAAGAGGAGAGAATTTCCACAAGGAGTGGTATTACTGTATATTTAGTCATTTGGTGCTCTTCTCTACACCACTACAATGCCCTGGTTAGTATTGAGATTAGTAGTGCATCACCTGAGATAAGATAACACCATAGAAAATGATTTGGATCTCTTTTAAATGACTCATTTTTATATATTTTTTATGGTCGCATCTTCAAGCAGGAGACCCAGTGAAATTTTGCACATCTGATGACAAAGTCACTAGAGTGAGCAACTATTGAGGAGCATCTTATGCATGTTGGAGATCTGAAACAAAGAGCAATACTGAGATCACTCAGAAGGTCAGGCAGCATCATTGGAAACAGAACCAAGATAACATGTCAAGTATGAGGCTCCTTCCACTGATTAATTTACAGATTTTCAACTCCATTAGAATTAAATATCCGTAATGCAAATACATCTCAATAATTCATTATTCAAATATATGTAGTGAAATTCAAATCCAGTTAGCATATCTATTTTCGGAACTTCAGTTTATCAATCTCAGTCTTGAAATTTTTGTTTGGAAAGGTTACCAAGAGCTATACAACAGAGGCAGACAAGTGGATTAATGAACAGATCAGCCAAGATCTGATTGAATAGGCTTTGAAGGGCTAAATGGCCTTCCTCCTGTTTTTATGCTCCTAAACCACATGAAATTAAAGAAATTTAAACTTTCGCTTTACAGAGCTTCACAGGAAAGATACATTTTTCAATCTTTAACTAAGCTCTTGACAGCTGCTTTCTTCTGATCTGTTTTGCAGGCCGCATCTCCCAGCAGAGTCGCTCTTGGGATTTACTGTGGTTTGATAGCTCTCCTTTTTACTGTGATAAAGACAATTAATTATCGGCTTCACATTATGTTTGAAGACGGAGAAATAATACATCAGAGTACCCAAGCTACATCCTTCACAAAGGATAGGACTGGATCTGGAACACGGGACAATGATGAATCAGAATTGATGCTTTCCGTTAGTCCTGGGTAAGAGAATAGCAATACCTAACCAACCTTAATAAATTGTGCATGGAAATGCTCTTGTATTTGCAAGATTATGAATCATTTTTTTTTGTAGCATCAGCTGTGGCTCAGTGGGTAGCACAATTGCTTCTGGTCAGAAGGTTCAAGTACCACTTCAGAGCCTTGAGAACACAATCCTCACATTCACATTTGGAGTGTGCTACAAGCCATTAAAAGTGCTATCTTTCAGATGAGATGTTAAACAGAGGTCCTCTCTGTCCCATTGCATGGAGATTTAAGATTCCATGGCATGATTAGAGAGTTCTCCCTGGTGACCTAGCCAATAAGTACTCCTCAACCAGCATCATTAAATTCAGAAACAAAAGCAGAGAATGTGGGACCATTTGGCAATGGCAGCATCAGTGAGGAGAGAAACAGAGTTGATACTTCAGGTCAAGGGTGTTTCATCAGAATTGGAAAAGTGAGAAGACAAGCTTGTTTTTAATGACAGAACATGGGAAATTGGGGGAGCAGGGGGAATGCCTTTGAGAGGATGGAGATCAGAGTCATCAAGGTAGCAGTTAGTTCAGTTCACTATTATACAGATTATGTTCAATTCCACATTGATGTTTCTGGGCCCGACTGTAACATTGTTGGCTACAACATCGATCAAGCTTAATAAGTTTTTAATTGGCTGTAAAGTGCTTGTGAGGGGTGCCATGTAAGTCTAAGGCTTTCTATTTTACTTGAGTGGGGCAGGGGAATAGTTCGAGGCACCTTGTTTCTTTCATTTTCAGTGCCAGGCTTGGGTCCTTTTGTTTTGTTCCAAGTATACCTCAGGTCAAGAACTCCAGTGAGAACTGCTGACTGTGTCCTCTTTGTGGGTGAGTTGCTCTCCCAAAATCTGCATCTAAGCATTGAAATATGGAAGTTAGAGATGAGCTGAAGGTCAGATGCCAGTGTGTGAGACCTCTTCCAACGATGCTGGACTCGCCACTGAGTCTGGTGGTGGAATACTGAAGTGTGACCAGACGGACCAAATGTACTTTACATCTGGCCCCTCAATTTTTTCAGCAGGAATGGCTAGCATAAAAAGTATCTCCACTCATTTCAATGAAAAAAGTATCTCCACTCATTTCAATGAAGTCACTGACCTTGAGTTTTAAGCTGGGTGCAGGTAAATGATTTATTTTCCCCTGTCTTAATGCTTGTATTTCTAGTACTTTAATGTCTTTTAATTAAACTATTATTATAAATCTATTTTTAATGTCATTAATTTTTTATTGTTTTAATTATTCAAGACAATTTTATTTGCATTTAAAAATCTTTGATTATCAGTGACATCTAAAAATAGTTCAAAGGCCTTTTGACAGCAGCAATCTGTCAAAAAACCATCAGGTTGTTCTGGGAGCAGTGCTGCAGGACTCTATGTAGAGTCTCATCACTACGTATGACCCACTCCACTTCGAGTGAGGACACTCTGATGTGGAGTGTCAGCTTGGTTGTTTCTCAGTACCCAGATTAGGTTAGTGTGATAAGCAGACACTATGGTGGTGAATCCAATGTAATCTGGCCTACAGAGTGATCCTGGGTATTGAGTATCAGTGGGTTATTAATGGAAAAGGAGATGAGTAATGATTAGCAATCAGTTTATGTCATTGGTTTATTATTGTCATGTATTGAGATACAGTGAAAAACATTGTTTTGCATACAGTTCATTTCAAAACATAAGTACATTGAGGTAGTACAAAGGGAAAAGCAATAACAGAATGCAGAGTTACAGTTACAGAGAAAGTGCTGTGTAAGGTGCAAGGGCTACGATGACGTAGATTGTGAGATCAAGAGTTCATCTTTATCATACAAGAGGTCTGTTCAAGAGTCTTACAACAGTGGGATAGAAGTTGTCCTTGATTCTGGTGCTGCATGTTTTCATGCCTTTGTATCTTCTGCCCGATGGAAGGAGGGAGAAAGAATGACCAGGGTGGGAGGGGTCTTTGATTTTATTGGCTGCATTCGTGAGGCAGTGGGAAGTGTAGAGTCCATGGAGGGGAGGCTGGTTTTCGTGATGGACTGAGCTGTGTCCACAACTCTCTGCAATTTCTTGTGGTCTTGAGCAGAGCAGTTGCCATACCAAGCTGTGATTCATCTGGATTGGATGCTTTCTATGATGCATCTATAAAAATTGGTGAGGGTGAACAGGGATATGCTGAATTTCCTTAGCCTTCTGAGGAAGTAGAGACGCTGGTGTGCTTTCTTGGTGATAGTGTCTGCGTGGTTGGACCAGGACAAACTATTGGTGATATTTACACTTAGGAACTTGAAGTTCTCAACCATCTCCACCTCTGCACCATTGACATGTGTGCTCTGCCCTGCTTCCTGGAGTTAATTACTAGCTCTTTTGTTTTGCTGACATTGAAAGGTTGTTGTCTTGACTCCATCCACTAGGCTCTCTTTCTCTTTCCTGTACTCTGTCTCATCGTTATTTGAGATACGGCTTACTGCGGTGTTATCATTTGCGAACTTGTAGATGGAGTTAGAGCAGAATCTGGCCATGCAGTTGTGAAAGTATAGAGAACAAAGTAAGGGGCTGAGGAATGTAGTTGGAGAAGAAGAAATGAGCATTTTTGAGTCAAGTTTATCTTCGTGGGCATTTTATGGTCAAATAAAAATGTAATAGAATTGCCTTGATCACTAAAGGCGTAAAAGCAGAACCAGCAGTCATTGTTAATGGATTATAGCAATGACGGCTAAGGTTTAAGGTCGCACAGCCACATATGAAAACATTCGCTTTCAATCAGTCTTGAGTAATAAAGTTTATATAGCCCGGTCTGATGAGCAAATGCTCAATTTGAAGTCTTCAGAACAAATTAATCTGCAGCAAAGGAAATGAGAAGAATTACTGTAAAAACTGGAACTAAAGGTATTGCATTAAGATGTGCAATCTTAGTAAAGTTGCAAAATAGGAATTGCATAGAAATTTGAGACAACTCGGAAATAATAGAGGAAATAATAACAGCTTGTATTAAAAGCATATCTTTAATGTGGTATAATATCCAAAGGCTCTTCACAGGAGGAACTAAATTTGATACTTGATCTTATAAGGAGGTATAAGGGAAGATGACCAAAAGATTGGTTGAAGAGGAATCTTAAAAGAAGAGAGAGAGAAAGAGGATAGATAAAGAGGTGGCGAAGCTAAGGAAGGGAACACCAGGTATTTGGGGCAGCAGTGGAGTAATTGCTGTAACGTTCAAATGGCCAGAATCACAGATATCTTAGAAGTTTTCAATGTTAAGATAAGATTTCTTTATTAGTCACATGTACATCGAAACACACAGTGAAATGCATCTTTTGCGTAGAGTTTTCAAGGGGCAGCCCGCAAGTGTCACCATACTTCCGGTGCCAACATAGCATGCCCACAACTTGCTAACCTGTACATCTTTGGAATGTGGGAGGAAACTGGAGCACCTGGAGGAATCCCATGCAGACACGGGGAGAACGTACAAACTCCTTACAGACAGTGGCCGGATTTGAAGCCGGGTCGCTGGCGTTGTAAAGCGTTACGCTAACTGCTACACTACCGTGCCTGCCCCTAAATTTGTCCTGTTTTGCAAATTTAATGAGATTATGATTCTTCCAGTAAGACCACTGAGTGACGGAAATATTTAAAGTTTTGTCAGTATTTTCTTCACCTGGACTCTGTAATTCTGTTTAAAAGGAATCTAGAAATAAAAATCTGGTATCAGTCAAAGTGACTGTGAACCTTCTGGATTGATTCTACAAACTCAGTTGATTCTCCAGCATCTGTAGGAAAGGAAGATGTTCCTACTCAATCCAAGCCTACATGTGGGTCCAGTCTCACACCAGTGAACTGGATGAGCAACCAACCCCCTCAATTGTATCAAAAATCAGACTCTTCTGTCACAAACCAGCAACAAAAGAAACACACTGAGCATGATTCAGTGTTAAAAACTATTTTATTAATCACTACTTATGATAATACGTAAAATAAAAGTAAAAATGTTAGTATGTTAGAATTCAAAAATGTTAAACCTCGAACGTTAACCCCAAAACTAAACTCTTTGTGTGTGTGTGTGTGTGTGACAAAGGCCCAAACTCCAAGTTCCAGAATGGTTCTTAAAGTTCAGTTCCGCAAGCCATAAGGTGAAACGTGACCAAGGGCTTCTTCAACAACCACCGTTGTCTGAAGATAAGACGTAGATGTAGAAAAACATAGAGAGAGTAAATACAAAATCCAAATGTTCCACGATGGAACCCCAAACGACACTTCAGTGTTTACTCGGTAGTGACTTCCTCACCCCGAAAAGCATCCGAACCGTGGTCGTCCACACACAAATACCTGTTTCCTTCTACAGGTCAGCAACAAAGTGAACTCCACCGGATTACTTCCAACTTCCATACATGGATTTCAGTGGCAAACACAGTTATTGTTTCTCATCCATCGATAGAGAAAACAAGCAAGCTGGTGTCTCTCTCCCTTCTCTCTCTCTCTTTCTTCTTCTTCTGACTTCTTCAACAACGTCATTACGTCCTTTATCTTCTATTGACGTAAGCACGCCCCACACACACATACACACACACTCTCTATCTTAAAGGGACTTTCACTGAGTCCATAACACCTCCCACCTAAAAAAAAATTTTCCCAAGAAAATTTTAACCGTGCATAGAGTTAGTAATGTTAATAATTATCACGCTACACAACTACAGACTATCAGATTAGGACAGATACATGTTTCCCATTTAACATCGAGAAAGACAATCAGCAATCACATTATCTTTGCCTTTAATGTGAGTTATCATGAGATCAAACTCTTGCAAAATTAAACTCCAGTTTAACAGCCTTCTGTTCTTGTTTTTGACTCGGCTCAGAAACACCAATGGGTTATGATCTGTATACACAGTCAATGGTTTCTGAGCGGTGCAAACATATACACTGAAATGTTGCAAGGCTAAAACAAGCGACAGTAGTTCTTTCTCTATGGTGGAATAATTCTTTTGATGCTCATTAAATTTCTTTGAAAAGTAAGCTACAGGATGGTCAATATCATCAAGGTCACCCTTCTGCAACAACACAGCTCCTGCAGCTTCATCACTGGCATCTACTGCTAATGAAAATGGCTTTTCAAAGTCAGGTGTTCTGAGCACAGGATGGTAGCATAAAATGGCTTTCAGCTTCTTAAATGCTTCTTGACAAGAATCTGTCCAAACAAACTTTACTCCCTTCTTCAGAAGATTAGTTAGGGGAAGAGCAATATCAGCAAAATTTTTACAAAATTTTCGGTAATATCCAACCATTCCCAAAAATCTTCTAACAGTCCTCGTACCTGTGGGAATAGGGAACTCAGATATTGCTTGAACTTTTGCCTGAACAGGAGCTTGCTTGCCTTGACCTACAACATAACCAAGATACGTCACAGTGGCATGGCCAAATTCACTTTTAGCCAAGTTAACTGTAAGGTTAGCCTTGGAAAGTCTGTCAAACAACCTTTCTAACGCAGAGATGTGATCCTCCCATGTATCATTCCCAGTCACTAAGTCGTCAATGTAGGCATCTGTATGTTTTAACCCATGAATCACTGAATTAATCATTCTTTGAAATGTTGCCGGAGCATTTTTCATTCCAAATGGCAAAACATTGTATTCATACAATCCAGAAGGGGTTACAAAGGCTGAAATCTCCCTTCCTCTATCTGTTAATGGAACACACCAGTACCCTTTTAATAGGTCAATCTTTGTAAGAAATTTTGCCTTTCCCACTCTGTCTATGCAATCATCCACCCTAGGAATAGGGTAAGCATCTGACTTTGTTACAGCATTCACTTTCCTGTAACCTGTGCAAAATCTAACAGTTCCATCAGGTTTAGGTACAATAACACAGGGCGAACTCCAATTTGAAGTAGAATGTCTAATAATATCATTTTCCAACATGTATTTTATTTCCTGATCAACAAGTTTACTTTTTTCTACATTCATTCGATATGGGTGTTATTTGATTGGTTTTGCATCCCCAACATCAACATCATGGGTAATTATCGATGTTCTGTTTGGAACATCTGGGAACAGATTTTTAAATTTTAAAATTAATTCTCTCATCTGTTGTTTTTGTGAAACTTGTAAATGGTCCAACTTCGTTTCAAGGTTCTCCAGGATATTTTGGTTTTTTAGTTTCGATGGAACAATATTTGGTCTAAATTGGCCTTCCTCAACATCAACATCAGGCATTCTAGAAACAACCTTTACACCATCCACCAAGGCCACCACTGAATCCCTCTCATAATAAGGTTTTAGCATGTTTACATGACAGAGTTGTGTTTTCTTGCGTCTATCTGGTGTTTTGATTATATATGTTAGATCAGTCACTCGAGATTCAATAACATAGGGTCCAGAAAAACGAGCTTGCAAGGGATTATTTTGGCTAGGGAAAAATACCAACACCTTTTGCCCCACTGCGAATGTCCTAGGCCGAGCACGTCTATCAAAATATGTCTTCATTCTTATCTGGCTAGTTTTCAAATTCTCTCTCGCTAGCTGGCAGACTCTCTCCAACCGAGTTTTAAATTTTTGGACATAGTCCAACAGACTCAAGTGAACTTCCTCATTAACCCATTGCTCTCTCAACAACTCCAAAGGTCCTCTCACCCTATGTCCAAATACAAGCTCAAACGGACTAAATCCTATTGACTCCTGGATCGATTCTCTAACGGCAAACAAAAGTAAATGGATACCTTCGTCCCAATCCTTGGTGTTTTCAAAGCAATAAGTCTTCAGCATATTTTTGAGAGTAGAATGAAATCTCTCCAGAGCTCCTTGAGATTCTGGGTGATATGCAGATGATACAATGTGCTTTGCTCCCAGCTCATAGACTATTTGTTGAAAAATTTTTGACATAAAATTACTACCTTGATCAGATTGTATTTCTTTTGGCAAACCAAACAAGGTAAAAAATTTTACAAGAGCCTTTGACACCGTCTTGGCCTTAATATTTCTAAGGGGTATTGCCTCTGGAAATCTAGAAGTGGCACACATGATGGTTAACAAATACTGATTTCCAGTCTTAGACTTTGGTAATGGACCAACACAGTCCACAATCACCTTCGAAAAGGGTTCACCAAAAGCAGGAATTGGTTTCAAAGGAGCCACAGGGGGTTTTTGATTTGGTTTACCTACCATCTGACATGTGTGGCAGGTTCGACAAAACATCACCACATCTTTTCTCAAACCAGGCCAATAGAATTGTTTCAAGATCTTCCCTACAGTTTTATTCACACCAAAATGACCACCCAAAGGCATACTATGGGCCAGGTTTAAAATCTCATCCCTATAAACTTTTGGAACAACAACCTGATGAATAACTTCCCATTCCTCAGTAACAGAAACATGAGGAGGTCTCCATTTCCTCATTAACACTCCATTTTTGACATAGCATCCAGTTGGCACCTTTTCAATCTCCTCACATGAGAGAGCTTTTTCTTTCAATTCTGTCAACTCAGGGTCCTTTGTCTGTTCCACCATAAAATCCTTCCTCGACAAAGACAAATCTTTAAATTCAGGCTCACTATAAGGATGTTGATCCTCCAGTGAAGACAGAAACGTCTCAGATAAGGCATCATAATTTTCTTCCTGTTTAGGACTGTCACAAGGAACCACATCAGACTGCACCGGACTGTCTGTCTTGGCTAATTCTCTAGCTCTAGCTCGAGTCACCGCACATGATGGGTAAACATCTGGATCATTCTCAGACTCATCAATCCTTGGTTTGGTTGTTAACCGTACCACAGGATCACTTTCTCCATTTGCAAGGTCATTTCCCAATAACAAAGAAACTCCTTCCACTGGCAAACTAGGTCTTATCCCTATCTCGACTGGTCCTTCTACGAACTTTGACTTTAAAATCACCCTGTGAAAAGGGACAGACATGGTCTCACCTGTAACACCTCGTACTAGATTTACTTCACCAGTGTCACTTTCTTCACCAAAATTTAAAACACTGTCCAGCAAGAGAGATTGACTAGCCCCAGTATCTCTAAGAATTTTCACTGGCACCTGGGGTGACTCATCATTCAGTGAAACAAACCCTCTGATACATACGAACGGAATTCCTTTCTCACCTCCTCCAACTTTTCCGCTTTTCCCTCTTGCAAGGACTGGTCTTTAACAGCATCTCCTAAACCTTTTTGATTTTTAATTGCCTGAAAGCAAGCATTGGGCCCAGCTTCCTTCTTTTTCTTCAAAAGGGCACAATTAGATATCACGTGGCCAGGTTTCCTACAGTAATAACAAGTACGCTCAACAGGTTTCTCCAGCCCTGGCTTCTTTTCATCTTTTCCTTTTTGATTACCTCCCAATTTAATCTCTGGTTTCCCTGGATTGTCTTTGTAACTCTTTTGAAAGGTTTTAGGTTGTCCCCATTTGGATTTATGGGTTAAAGCATAATCATCTGCCAACCTAGCAGTTTCTTGTAAAGTTTCCACTGCCTTTTCATTTAAATATGTTGTTAATTCAGCTGGAACACATCTTTTAAAGTCTTCCACTAGTATCAATTCTGTCAATTTATCATAATCCCCATCTACATTTTTAGCCAGGCACCATCGTTCAAAACATATTCTCTTTCCATTGGCAAATTCCATATAAGTCTGATCTGCAGATTTCCTCAAGTCTCTGAATTTTTGTCTATAAGCCTCAGGGACCAATTCATAGGCCTTCAAAATAGCTTGTTTTACCTTGGTATAATCAGCTGCATCCTCAACAGACAAAGCAGAATAAGCTTTTTGAGCTTTACCTTTAATCACACTCTGTACCATAAGAGCCCATCCTTTCCTTGGCCAGTTTGAACTCACAGCAACCTTTTCAAAATGTTGGAAATACTGATCAACCTGATCTTCTTCAAAAGGAGGGACTAATCGAACCTCCCTGCTGGCTGAAAAACCATCATCAGAATCAGATTCCGAACTCCTACGCTTCATTTGTAACTCATGCTGCCTCTTTTTCTCCTCGTTATCCAGCTCCATCTGCTTCATTGCTAGATCAGCCTCTATCTTCATCTGAGTTAGCTTTTGTTCGGCCTCTATCTTCATCTGGGTTTGCTCTCGTTCAGCCTCTAATCTCTTTTGTTCGGCATCTAATTTCTTTTGCTCTCGTTCAGCTTCTAATTTATTTTGCTCTCGTTCAGCCTCTATCTTTGCCAGCTGCACCTGTGCCTCAGAAATTGCTATTTCACTGCCAGGAAACTGTTTTAACACTTCCTTCTCAAACACCTTCTTTTCCACATAATGGCCAGCTATCAGTCTCTGAATATCTGCCTTTCTCATAGACTGCTTTACTTCTGTAAGGTTTAGCCTTGTAGCAATCTTTATCAGATCATCCTTTTTCGCCACCTCCAATCCCTTTTGGGTTGGTGACTCCAAAAATGCCTTAATATCCATTGCGGCTGGTTTCCACACACACAAGCCAATTAAAAAGAATTTATCAGACCTCCCTCAAAAATCTTTGGATTGAATCCCGGACGAATCTCGTTAACCTTGGGAACTATCCCGGACGAGCCCCCAATTTTGTCACAAACCAGCAACAAAAGAAACACACTGAGCATGATTCAGTGTTAAAAACTATTTTATTAATCACTACTTATGATAATACGTAAAATAAAAGTAAAAATGTTAGTATGTTAGAATTCAAAAATGTTAAACCTCGAACGTTAACCCCAAAACTAAACTCTTTGTGTGTGTGTGTGTGTGTGACAAAGGCCCAAACTCCAAGTTCCAGAATGGTTCTTAAAGTTCAGTTCCGCAAGCCATAAGGTGAAACGTGACCAAGGGCTTCTTCAACAACCACCGTTGTCTGAAGATAAGACGTAGATGTAGAAAAACATAGAGAGAGTAAATACAAAATCCAAATGTTCCACGATGGAACCCCAAACGACACTTCAGTGTTTACTCGGTAGTGACTTCCTCACCCCGAAAAGCATCCGAACCGTGGTCGTCCACACACAAATACCTGTTTCCTTCTACAGGTCAGCAACAAAGTGAACTCCACCGGATTACTTCCAACTTCCATACATGGATTTCAGTGGCAAACACAGTTATTGTTTCTCATCCATCGATAGAGAAAACAAGCAAGCTGGTGTCTCTCTCCCTTCTCTCTCTCTCTTTCTTCTTCTTCTGACTTCTTCAACAACGTCATTACGTCCTTTATCTTCTATTGACGTAAGCACGCCCCACACACACATACACACACACTCTCTATCTTAAAGGGACTTTCACTGAGTCCATAACACTTCACAATCCTCCCAGAGAACCAGGTAAGAGCAAAGAATGCTTATCCTACTGCCAATGAGAATAAAAAAACGGAAGAGGTGTTAGTGCCTGTGTTAATTGCCTTAAATTAATTTAATTAAAAATATTTGACTTCCTAACTTCCTAAGTTGAATTAAATTGGAAATATTTTTATTTATTTGGGAACAGGAGGAGCCTCTTCCACCACTTAGTGAATCCCATCTGCATTCACCTAACTTGGCTTCATGTCCTTTAATACACTGGTCTTAGCAAAAGTATGTTGACCTGACATTAAATGTTAGTAATTGAGGTGGAATTCACTGCTTTCTGTAGGAGAGAGTTTTACAACTCTACCTCCTTGGAGTGAAGAAATGCTTTAAGTTCAGGTCCCTTTGTCCTTGACTTCCCAATCAGCAGATGAAGTTTTTCTCAATCTACCAAAAAATTCCACCCATTGCTTGGATAATTACATAGAGGTTATATAGAATTCACAGCACAGACCGAATAGCCTTTGTCTGTGCTGTGAATTCTCTGTAACATTCTTTCACCTTATTAGCCCCATTGCTGTATCCTACTCTTTATTCCCTCAGATCCTTGCTTGATATTTCCTGAAAATGCATCTGTGCTATTTGTCTCACCTTCTCCCTTCCAACCACACCTTGAGTAGTAAGAAGCTTTCTGCTGATTTTCTTATTGGGGCCATTGTATATTCACTACCCTGACTCAAGACTCTAACATGTGTTGCTGTACTGGCTGTGCAAATTGTACCATGGTTAACAAGGGCAAATCAGTTCGCAGAATCCACGAGGAACTGCCACCACCTTTAGTCTGTTTTCTGCTAGAGTGCAGTAGAAATGAAATTGAGACAGATAATTGACGGCCTACCACCAATGAAAGTGAAAATTGGCCTTGCTCTGTAGATATGTTGTACTTTGTATTGGAAAGTTATATTTAAATAAAATCAATACAAAGATTCACAGGCTGTAGATGGCAAGACTCCAGGAGAATTGACCTTAGGAGAACAAGTTGCTTTTAAGTATAAGATTGCTTTTTAAAATTATTTCTTCAGACTTAGAGTATTGATGGTTTGTATGGTGGGTACATGATACGAATTGGCTCAGCATGCACTTGTTGGGCCAAATGGCCTGTTTCTGTGCTTTGAATTCAATGTAACCTCTGTGTGAATTTCCAAAGAATAGATGGGCTCCCTTGTTTGGCTCAATAAACATGTCAGCAGCTGTGAAGCTGATGCTGGACGTATGGTATGTTATTCATTGGTGGGTCTTTCACCTCCATGACTAAACATTACCATACATCAGACTCTGCCAGAATTAATGCCTGAATTCCAGCTGTCTGACTGCATTCATCACAAAAGCAGGCTCACCATTTGTGACCGATCAGTAGTGGTTGGATCAGCTGTGGCTCAGTGAGCAGAGCTCTCACCTCAGAAGATTACGGGATCATGTAAATCCAATCATCACTTTCTTTTGAACTATTCTCCTTTTTGTACCATTATCTCAAGTAAATTATATGGTCATGCTCTAGCTTTTTCCTGGTAATTACTGTTAGGAGAATGTTACACCCTCTTTTTTTTAGCTTATGCCAATTATGGATAACTGATCGTCCAGCTTCATCTACAGTGAACAAAACTGCAAAGTTTTATTCTAGTACAATAAATTCAGTTCCAAGGCACACCATTTAGAAAGGAACTGCTTACAGATTTTAAAATGTACAATTGGTTTAGATCCCGCATTGATACATTTCGTGCTTTAGATAAATAGATTTGCTGTTATGCAGAGTTGATAATGCAGCAGTGAATAGTAAGTCATTATTCCGGAGCCCCTTTTTTTATTTCTGATAAAACATTCTGGATCTTTAATTAATTTTTACAGGCATGCCTGTTTGCAATTCATTGTCTTTATAGGATATGTTGTGATAAAAATTAAATAAGTGGTCAAAACTACAACTAGCTGTGTTATTTTGAATAAGAGCAGAGGAGGTATGCTTGGTGCCCTGAACAATGATTATCGAAACTCACTATAGCAGATTATTTGATCATTATCACATTGTGTTTGTGGTGTGCAAATTGGTTTCTGAATTTGCTGAAGGATTCCTGACACAGTATGTGGACAGGATTGGAGAGCATGTCTTATGAGGATAGGTTGAGTGAGCTAGGGCTTTTCTCTTTGGAGAGAAGGAGGATGAGAGGTGACTTGATAGAGGTGTACAAGATGATAGGAGGGATAGATCGAGTAGACAGAGACTTTTTCCCAGGGTGAAAATGGCTAACATGAGGGGGCATAATTTTCAGGGGTATATAAGGGGGTTGTCAGGGGTAAGTTTTTTTACACAGAGTGGTGGGTGCGTGGAACACACTGCCCACAGAGATTGTGGGGGCAGATACACTAGGGACATTTAAGAGACTTAGATAACCACATGAATGTTAGAAAAATGGAGGGCTTTGTGGGAAGGAAGGGTTAGATAGATCTTAGAACAGGATAAAATGTTGGCACAACATCGTGGGCCAAAGGGCCTGTACCGTGCTGTAATGTTCTATGTTCATGTCAAGTTAAATTATTGTTATAGGTCACAGAGAGAGAGAGAGAGCGAGAGAGAGAGCGAGAGAGAGAGAGAGAATTGCAATGAAGAAAGATTTTCACTGGAACAGTTACTGATGCATACTGAGAATGCAAAATACAGCAATTGTACAACCTTGTTCTATGTTTCTCTGTACTCTAAATTAGCAGATGCAGAATCATGGGATGAATGTGTGCCAGCAGGACCTTAACTTGCTGCTTGGTAAATTATCATTGGCAAATAACCGGTTAATAGAGGGCAATCAGAGTGATAATTTGGTTTAGTTAGAGTGTTAATTTGGTAGTGAAGCAAAAGGACTTAAAGATGCATATTCATAATATAAAGAGGGCAGGCATGGTAGTGTAGCGGTTAGCGTAACGCTTTACAGCATCAGCGACCCGGGTTCAAATCTGGCCACTGTCTGTAAGGAGTTTGTATGTTCTCCCCATGTCTGCGTGGGTCTCCTCCGGGTGCTCCGGTTTCCTCCCACATTCCAAAGACATACGGGTTAGGAAGTTGTGGGCATGCTATGTTGGCGCCGGAAGCGTGGCGACACTTGCGGGCTGCCCCCAGAACACTGCACAAAAAATGCATTTCACTATGTGTTTCGATGTACATGTGACTAATAAAGATATCTTATCTTAAATCATTAAAGGTAGCCTGTGGGTTAAAGTAAACCAAGCACTGGGTTTTGTTTCTAGAGGGACAGAGCTATTAATTAACAGAGCTTCTTAACACACACAGGTTCTGAACTTTATTTCAGAATAAAATAACAGAGTTTTCTCTTTGACACGTTCAATTTCCTGGAACAAAGGGTTAATTCAATCTTTCTCCCAGTGCAGTCTTCCAACACCCTTTTTATTCTCCCTCCCTCTCTCCCTCTCCCTCTCCCTCTCTCCCCTTCTCTCTTTCTCTCTCCCTCCTTCTCTCTCTCTCTCTCTTTTTCATTCTCTCTCTCTCTTTTTCTCTCTCAGAAGCAAAGGTACTCACAAGTTGCCAAATCTCACGTAACCTTTTGAAACTCATGATTCATTCATTCACCAACAGTACAATGAACAGAATATGACCAACTCTCAAGGGTTAGATGGATAAAACAGCTTAGGACACAGTCAAACACACTTAAGGAGACCTTTAAATGTTATGGCTTTTTAAACAAACAAAAAAAGGCTGCAAGTTATGATTCTGCAAATGTACACATTCCACACCAGTTTTGGTTGACCATACCGTTAACCAAAACTTTAGCAGCCTTCAAGTTTTGATATTTTCTGATGCCTTATTTTATGTTACCTTTAGGTTACATGTTAAGGCCCCATTGTGACTAACCTCACTAGAACAGGGTAGGGTGGAATGTAGTTCTAATATCCCTTTTAGTGGCTGTCTGGATTTTCATTTAGAACAACTTTTTTTAAGTTCAAGTTTATTGTCAAGTTCAAGATTATTATCATGGGCATACATACCCAGGGTATGAATGCCATGAAAGTTAGCTTCTTGCAGCAGCAGCAGCAGCAGCACAGTACCTTACAAACGTGACAAATATAAATTGCACAAATTTAAATTACCATAAATTATACATGACTTACATGACAAAATAAACATAACAACATTAGTGCAAGTTGAAGGAAATATAGTCTGAGGAAGAATTGGGTCCTGATGCAGGGTTTCGATCCTAAGCGTCAACAATTCCTTTCCTCCCACAGATGCTGTTTGACCCACTGAGTTCTCCCAGCAGATTGTTTGTTGCTTAGGGTTTTCCAGGTTGGTCACAATTATAACTATCTCCTTCTACTGCTTTCAGCTCCTGATTGGGCTTTTCCCTCCTACAGCCATCCCTTTGCAGCTGCTCCCTTCACCTCACCCATCTTCCCTGTGAGCTCCCAAACTGCTTTGCGTCAAACCGCAAGGTCACTTTCCTTATCATCAATTTTTCAGTATAATTACTGTCATGATCCAAATCTGGAAAACGAGCTTGGAGGTATAGTAATGAGTGTGACGTCGGGGTCTACAGCTGATGATTTAAGGATTCCCCTGTAACTGAACCCTATCACTCAGCACCCCTTCCATAGCCTCCACGTGGGTCAGCCACAGTTGGTCAGTGAATGCAGTAGGAGCCTCAGTGTGTCCCAAGTCCTTTAAAGGATCTCCCCTATTTCAGCCACAGCTTTAAATTCTCATCTGTCTTATTTCTAACCTGAGTTTCATCAGACAGCCCAGCATATGTGTTAAGACTCAATATGAAAAGCAACAGCCTATTCCATTCTCCCTCATTGTCCATTTAGTACCACTATCCACATGATCTCGAGAAAATGCCCAATAGACTCCATCTGCATCTTGACCTTTGACAGAATCCCTGCTATCTGCCTTAATTCAGTTGCACTGAATGGAAGGGTGAACTCATGATGTAACACACCCCAAGCTCACTCAGCTGGAGGGTGATACCATCTTTGCCACGTAGGTGCCATTGGTGGAAGTACCCAAGGAGGTGGTGATCCAAGCCCGTGGCCCTGCTCCCCATATTCTACCCCTCCTGTATTCTTCCTGTCCACCTCACAATCTCCCATATCCAGACTATGTAATTGATTCAGTGCTGACCCAGCACACCACTGAGCCCCTGTGTTCTTTCAGTTTATCCTGCTTCTTCTCAGTCTGATGCCTTCACTCCTTCACTCTGCATGATCTGCCTGACTGCTCCTTTCCTCCCTGCTCTGCTGCTGTAGCAGCTTTGAAGTCATCTGCCATTTCGTTAGAATCATACAGCTAGGAAACAGACCCTTCAGCCCAACAGGTCTGTGCTGACCATCAACCAACCATTAATACTAATCCCATTTTATTCCCACATTCCCATCAACCACCACCCCCCCCCCCCTCAGATTCTACCACTCACCTATAAACTAGGGGCAACTTATGACGGCCGATGAACCTACCAACGCACACGTCTTTGGGATATGGGAGGAAACCAGAACACCCGAGGGGAAACCCACACAGTAACAGGGAGAACGTGCAAACTGCACACAGAAAGCATCAGAAGTCAGGATGGAACCTGGGTCGCTGGACCCATGAGGCAGTGGCTCTTAACTGCTGTGCCACCATGCTGTCTTTTGTTTGGCCAACTTTTCTGATCAATTCCTACCTGTTCATAGCTACCCCTTTCACTTTAATTGGTTGTACACTAACCCTTATGAACCTATTTCTTGCTGATCCACTTTTCTGTCTTTCCTTCTGATTTCTCCAATCTTTTTCTAGAAACACAATCTTCATTTAACTTTTCCCCCAAGTCCATCTGTCACTGACTCTTGATCTCTCAACTTTTTTTTCTCGCCTAGCCATCTGTTCTCTTTGCTCTACCCAATATTTCTGCTTTTGATATGCCAGTACCTCAAATGTGGACTTCTGTGTCCTTAATTCATCCTGATATGATGGTCTATCTCCTGCCAGGGTAACCTGAACACACCTCTCCTTGACAGGTATTTTACTAGCAATATACCTTGCCACCTGCATGTTCAGAGGCACCTTATGGTGGGTCAGCATTCAGCACTACTGCCTCGCAGCTCCAGGGACCCAGGTTCGATTCTGACTCGGTTGCTGTCTATGTGGAGTTTGCATGTTTTCCCTGTGACCACGTGGGTTCAGCTCCAGTTTCCTGCCCACAACTCAGAAATGTGCTGGTAGCTTAATTGGCTATTGTAAATTAGGTCCTTGTGTAGATAAGTGGCAAAAGAGTCAAAGGGGAGTCGATGGACATTTGAGTAGGTTACAGAGCCATAGGGGGAAAGGGAACAGGACTGATGAGCTTGTCCTTTTGGGAGCTGTTCCAACAATGCTCAGTGTGAGCTCGAGGAACAACACCTCATCTTCCACTGGGGCAACTTGGGACTCAATACCGAATCCAACAATTTCCGATAGCCAATCTTTCCCGTTTGCGTCAGAACTGGCTAGTTCTGATGTCAGGTCATCCATCTCATTTATCTCCATGGATTGACTTGAAACGTTAACCCTGTTTCTTTGCCACAGATGCTGCCTGACCTGCTGATCACTTAAGAAAAGATATAAGATAAGATATCTTTAATGGTCACATGTACATCGAAACACACAGTGAAATACATATTTTGCGTAGAGTGTCCTGGGGGCAGCCCGCAAGTGTCGCCACGCCTCCGGCGCCAACATAGCATGCCCACGACTTCCTGACCCGTACGTCTTTGGAATGTGGGAGGAAACCGGAGCACCCGGAGGAAACCCATGCAGTCACGGGGAGAATGTACAAACTCCTTACAGACAGCAGCCAGAATTGAACCCGGGTCGCTGGCACTGTAATAGCGTTACACTAACCACTACACTACCGTGCCTGCACTTCCAGCGCTTTCCGGCACTCCTATACGTTGTTATCTCAGAAAGCTGCTGAGGACAAAACTCAGACATAAGGAGCCTTTATTTTATGACAGTATTGCAAATGTGTGCTCTATGGGCAATCAAGATCCACGAGAGGTCAGACTTACAACTTTTTCACACACACACACACACACACACACACACACACACACACACACACACTCACTCCTTCACAGCTTGTAAGCTTGTACATGCACAGAGTTTAGGTTCTTTCAGTGCAGGATGTGAATTTGCATTCTTTAGCCAACCTCTAGATTGTGCACTTTTACTACAAAGTGCTTGCACAGACCTCCAGCCCCACTAATGAAGGTGTAGTCAGCCAATCTTGCTACAGGTATTGCTATAATCAAGTAGGTGTGAAGGTGTTTTCATTTCTGCAAAATGGTTTGGATACTGATACGGTGCAAGATAAAGCTGTGTTTGAGGAGTCTCCTGGAGCATATGCCTGTATCTGCACTGCATGAAGCACTCTGCACTGCGTAAAGACAAAACTTTCCTAAGCCACAGTTTAAAAACCCCACAGGTTCCCTGAAATTGGAGCAGGAGTTCCCCAGTGACATCTCTGTGTGGAATATGTGGGCAAGCTGTATCAATTAATTTGATGATTTATAAATTGATAAATGTGTGTTGGAAGTCTATCCCTGCTTTATGTCGGTTCATTCGTAAATTCAATGTGTGTTCCTTTGGGATGAAGCAGTTAGTCTGTAAGACTACACACATACTTAATATGGAAAAATAGTCACTTAATCATGGTGTCTTTATCGCACAATGTTTATGAATTCTTGCAATCCAGAAGGAAGCCGTTTGGCTCATAGTGTCCAGGTTGGTTCTTTGAAACACCCCCACTGCTCTTTAACTAAACCTTGTTCATTTTACTTTTCCAACATTTTATCCAATTTTTCTTTAGAATGTACTAAGTTTCAGAAGTATGGTTGTTACCACTGAGTCAGAAGGTTATGAATTCTATTCCAGAGATTTGAGCATAAAAGTGAGTCTGACACTCCGGGATATTAACGAGAAACACTGTACTGTTGGAGATGTTGTATTTTGGAAAGCCACTAAACGGGCCCCATCAGCTCTCTCAGATGGATGTAAAATATCCCATTGTGTTATTTTGAGTAAGAGCAGAGGAGGTATGCTTGGTGCCCTGAACAGTGATTATCAAAACTCACTATAGCAGATTATTTGATCATTATCACATTGTGTTTGTGAGTGTTTGTGGTGTTGAAATTGGTTGCTGCATTTGCTGAAGGATTCCTGACACAGTATGTGGACAGGCCGACGAGAGGAGAAGCCATACTGGACCTGGTACTAGGCAATGAGCCTGATCAGGTTTCAGGTCTCTCAGTGGAAGAGCATTTTGGAGACAGTGACCATAACTCCTTGACCTTTAACCATAGAACCATACAGCACAAAACAGGCTCTTCGGCCTACCATGTTGTGCCGTCCATCAAACCACCCTCACACTATCTAACCCTTTCCTCCCGCATATCCCTCTATCTCACATTCGTCCATATGCCTATCCAACAAACTCTTGAACCTGTCCAATGTATCTGCCTCCACCACCACCCCAGGCAGTGCATTCCATGCACCAACCACTCCCTGGGTGAAAAACCTCCCCTTGACATCTCCCCTGAACCTCCCACCCATAACCTTAAAGCCATGCCCTTTTGTCTTGAGCATTGGTGCCCTGGGAAGGAGGCGCTGACTGTCTACTCTATCTATTCCTCTCAATATTTTATATACCTCTATCATGTCTCCTCTCATCCTCCTCCTTTCCAGTGAATAAAGCCCAAGCACCTTAAGCCTCTCCTCATATTCCATATGCTCTAATCCAGGCAGCATCCTGGTAAATCTCCTCTGCATCCCTCTCCAACGCCTCCACATCCTTCCTATAATGCGGCGACCAGAATGAACACAGTACTCTAAGTGTGGTCTAACTAGAGTTTTGTAAAGCTGCATCATCACTTCGCGGCTCTTAAATTCAATCCCACGACTTATGAAAGCTAACATCCCATAGGCCTTCTTAACTGCTCTATCCACCTGTGAGGCAACTTTCAGTGAACTGTGAATATGAACCCCCAGATCCCTCTGCTCCTCTACACTGCCAAGTACCTTGCCATTTACCTTGTACTCTGCCCTGGAGTTTGTCCTTCCAAAGTGTACCACCTCACACTTCTCCGGATTGAACTCCATCTGCCACTTGTCAGCCCAGCTCTGCATCCTATCACTATCCCTCTGTAAGCTCCGACAGCCCTCCACACTATCCACAACACCGCCGATCTTAGTGTTGTCCGCAAACTTACTAACCCAGCCCTCCACCCCCTCATCTAAGTCATGTATAAATATCACAAAAAGTAGAGGTCCCAGAACCGATCCCTGCGGGACACCACTAGTCACTGCCCTCCAATCCGAGGGCACTCCCTCCACCACAACCCTCTGCTTTCTACAGGCAAGCCAATTCCTAATCCACACAGCCAAGCTTCCCTGGATCCCTTGGCCTCTGACCTTCTGAAGAAGCCTACCATGAGGAACCTTATCAAACGCCTTACTAAGATCCATATAGGCCACAACCACCACACTACCCTCATCAATCTTCCTGGTCACCTCCTCAAAGAACTCTATCAGGCTTGTGAGGCAAGATCTTCCCTTCACAAAGCCATGCTGGCTGTCCCTAATCAGTCCATGATTCTCTAGGTGTTCATAGATCCTATCCCTTAGAATCCTTTCTAACAGCTTACCCACCACAGATCTGAGACTCACCGGTCTGTAATTCCCTGGACTATCCCTACTACCTTTTTTGAACAAGGGGACAACATTCGCCACCCTCCAATCCTCCGGCACCATCCCCGTTGACAACGAGGACTCAAAGATCCTTACCAGCGGTTCAACAATCTCCTCCCTCGCCTCTCGAAGCAGCCTGGGGAATATCCCATCAGGCCCTGGAGATTTATCTGTCTTGATATTATTTAACAACTTCAACACATCCTCTCTCTTGATATCTACACCCTCGAGAACATTACCCTCACCAGCACTCCCTTCTGCGTCATCAAGACCCCTCTCCTTGGTGAATACCGAAGAGAAGTATTCATTGAGAACTTCTTCCACTTCCGCTGCCTCCAGGCACATTCTCCCACCTTTGTCTTTAATCGGACCTACCTTTACCCTAGCCATCCTCCTACCCTTCACGTACATGAAAAAGGCCTTGGGATTTTCGTTAACCCTACTAGCCAACGCCTTTTCATGTCCCCTTCTAGCTCTCCTCAGCCCTTTCTTAGGCTCCTTCCTCGCTACTCTATATTCCTCATGGGCCCTGTCTGAACCTTGCTACTTATACCTTATGTATGCTACCTTCTTCTCCCTAACTAGTCGTTCCACCTCTCTCGTCACCCATGGTTCCTTCACCCTGCCATTCCTTCTCTGCCTCACCGGAACATATTTATCCCTAACATCCTGCATAAGATCTCTGAACATCGACCACATCTCCATAGTACATTTCCCTTCAAAAAGGACATCCCAATCTACACTCCTAAGTTCTCTCCTTATAGCCTCATAGTTCGCCCTTCCCCAATTAAATATCTTCTTGTCCTCTCTGCACCTGTCCCTGTTCATGACAATTTTAAAGGTTATGGAGCAATGGTCACTGTCCCCCAAATGCTCACCCACCAATAGATCCTTCACCTGTCCCGGTTCATTTTCTAAAACTAGATCTAGCGTGGCATTCCCTCTAGTCGGCCTGTCGACATACTGCATCAGGAATCCCTCCTGGACACATTTAACAAATTCCATCCCATCTAAACCTTTGGCACTAAGCAGGTTCCAGTCTATATTTGGGAAGTTGAAGTCTCCTATTATAACAACCCTGTTATTTTTGCTTCTCTCCAAACACTGCCTGCCAGTCTGCTCCTCTATATTTCTACTGCTACTGGGGGGCCTATAGAATACTCCTAGTAGAGTAACTGCTCCTTTCTTGTTCCTTACTTCCACCCATACGGACTCCAGAGATGATCCTTCTACAACATCCTTTCCTTTCCGCAGCCGTAACAGTGTCCCTGACCAGTATCGCCACCCCTCCTCCTCTTCTCCCCCCTTCCCTATCCCTCTTCAAACACCGAAAACCAGGAATATTCAATATCCATTCCTGCCCTGACGTCAGCCACGTCTCAGTAATAGCCACAATATCATAATCCCCCATACTTATCCAAGCCTCAGTTCATCTCCCTTATTCCTGACGCTTCTTGCATTTAAGTAAACACACTTCAGTCCATCTACCTTATTACTTTTATAGCCTGTATTCTGCTTCTCCTTCCCTAAAGCCTCTCTACCTGTTTGATCTAACTTTTCCCCATCCCCTTCTTCCTCTGACCTACTCCTCCGGTTCCCTTCCCCCTCACAAACTAGTTTAAACCCTCCCGATCCACCCTAGCAAACCTAGCCGCAAGGATATTGGCCCCCTTCTGGTTCGGGTGTAACCTGTCCTTTCTGTACAGGTCCCACCTTCCCGAGAAGAGATCCCAATGATCTAGAAATCTAAAACCCTCACTCCTGCACCAACTTCTCAGCCACGCTTTACCATAGCCTTGGAGAGGGATAGGAGCAGAAGATATGGGAAAGTATTTAACTGGGGGGAGGGGGAATTATGATGCTATTAGGCAGGAACTTGGGAGTGTAAATTGGGAACAGATGTTCTTGGGGAAGTGCACAGCGAAAATATGTAAGTTGTTTAGGGAGTACTTGCATGGGGTTCTGGATAGGTTTGTCCCATTGAGGCAGGATAAGGATGGTAGAGTGAAGGAACTGTGGTTGACAAGACATGGAATATCTTGTCAAGAGGAAGAAAGAAGCTTACCTAAGGTTTAGAAAGCATGGATCAGACAGGGCTCTGAAGAGTTACAGTCAGGAGGGAGCTTAAGAATGGACTTAGGAGAGCTATAAGGGGCATGAGAAGGCCTTGACGAGTAGGATGAAGGAAAACCCCAAGGCATTCTACACATATGTGAAGAATAGGAGGATGACTAGAGTGAGGGTAGGACCGATCAGGGATAAAAGAGGCAACATTTGCCTGGAGTCGGAAGAGGTAGGGGAGGTCCTTAATGAATACTTTGCTTCAGTATTCACCAATGAGAGAGACCTTGACGTTTGTGAGGATGGCGTACGACAAGCTGATACGTTAGGGCATGTCGACATGAGGAAAGAGGATGTGCTGGAACTTCTGAAAAACATTAGGATAGATAAGTCACTGGGGCCGGACGGGATATATCCAAGATTGCTATGAGAAGTGAGGGAAGAGGGACAGTCAGCATGGCTTTGTGAGGGCAAGTCATGCCTCATGAGCCTGATTGAATTCTTTGTGGATGTGACAAAGCACATTGATGAAGGTAGAGCAGTGGATGTGGTGTACATAGATTTTAGTAAGGCGTTTGATAAGGTTCCTCATGGAGGGCTCATTCAGAAGGTCAGGAGGCATGGGATCCAGGGAAACTTGGCTGTGTGGATTCAGAATTGGCTCGCCCATAGAAGACGGAGGGTGGTGGTAGATGGAGTGTATTCTGCCTGGAGGTCGGTGACCAGTAGTGTTCCGTAGGGATCTGTTCTGGGACCCCTGCTCTTCGTGATTTTTATAAATGACTTGGATGAGGATGTGGAAAGGTGGGCTAATAAGTTTGCTGATGGCACGAAGGTTGGTGGTGTTGTGGATAGTGTAGAAGGTTGCTATAGATTACAACAGGACATTGATAGGATGCAGAGCTGGGCTGAGAAGTGGCAGATGCAGTTCAACCCGGAAAAGTGTGAAGTGATACTCTTTGGAAGATTGAATTTGATTGCAGAATACAAAGTTAATGGCAGGATTCTTAGCAGTGTGGAGGAACAGAGGGATCTTGGGGTCCACGTCCATAGATCCGTCAAGGTTGCCGCGCAGGTCGATAGGGTTGTTAAAAAGGCGTATGGTGCGTTGGCCTTCATTAGTCGGGGTATTGAGTTCAAGAGCCATGAGGTATTGGTTTATTATTGTCACTTGTACTGAGGTACAGTGAAAAGCTCGTCTTACAAACCAATCGTACAGGTCAATTCATTACACTGCAGTTACATTGAGTTAGTACAGAGTGCATTGATGTAGTACAGGTAAAAACAATAACAGTGCAGAGTAAGGTGTCACAGCTACAGAGAAAGTGCAGTGCAATAAGGTGCAAGGTCACAACAAGGTAGATCGTGAAGTCATAGTCCATCTCATTGTATAAGGGAACTGTTCAATAGTCTTATCACAGTGGGGTAGAAGCTGTCCTTAAGTCTGGTGGTATGTGCCCTCAAGCTCCTGTATCTCCTGCCCGATTGAAGAGGAAAGAAGAGAGAATGTCCCGGGTGGGTGGGGTCTTTGATTATGCTGGCTGCTACACCAAGACAACGAAAGGTAAAGACAGAGTCCAAGGAGGGGAGTCTGGTGTCCGTGATGCGCTGGGCTGTGTCCACAACTCTCTGCAGCTTCTTGTGGTCTTGGGCAGAGCAGTTGCCGTACCAAGCCGTGATACATCCAGATAGGATGCTTTCTATGGTGCATCTGTAAAAGTTGGTGAGAGTCAAAGGGGACAAACCAAATTTCTTTAGCCCCCTGAGGAAGTAGAGGTGCTGGTGAGCTTTCTTGGCTGTGGCGTCTACGTGATTTGACCAGGACAAGCTGTTGGTGATGTTCACTCCCAGGAACTTGAAGATGTCAATCCTCTCGACCTCAGCACCATTGATGTAGACAGGTGCATGTACACCACCCCCTTTCCTGAAGTCAATGACCAGCTCTTTTGTTTTGTTGATATGAGGGAAAGATTGTTGTCATGACACCATTCCACTAAGCTCTCTATCTCCTTCCTGTACTCTGACTCATCGCTGTTTGAGATACGGCCTACAACAGTGGTATCATCTGCAAACTTGTAAATGGAGTTAGAGCAGAATCTGGTCACACAGTCATGAGTGTATAGGGAGTAGAGTAGAGGGCTGAGGACGCAGCCTCGTGGGGCACCAGTGTTGAGAATAATCGTGCTGGAGGTATTGCTACCTATCCTCACTGATTGCGGTCTGTTTGTTAGAAACTCAAGGATCCAGTTACGGAGGGAGGTGTTGAGTCCTAGGTCTCGGAGTTTGAGCCACGTTTCAGTGAGACATAGTACATAGTAATGTTGCAGCTCTATAGAACTCTGGTTAGATCACACTTGGAGTATTGTGTTCAGTTCTAGTCGCCTCATTATAGGAAGGATGTGGAAGCTTTAGAGAGGGTGCAGAGGAGATTTACCAGGATGCTGCCTGGATTGGAGAGCATGTCTTATGAGGATAGGTTGAGTGAGCTGGGGCTTTTCTCTTCGGAGAGAAGGAGGATGAGAGGTGACTTGATAGAGGTGCACAAGATGATAGGAGGGATAGATCGAATAGACAGTCAGAGACCTTTTCCCAGGGTGAAAATGGCTAACATGAGGGGACATAATTTTAAGGTGATTGGAAGAAGGTATAAGGGGGATGTCAGAGGTAAGTTTTTTTTACACAGAGAGTGGTGGCTGCATGGAACACACTGCCCGCAGAGGTTGTGGGGGCAGATACATTAGGGACATTTAAGAGTCTCTTAAATAGCCACATGAATGTTAGAAAAATGGAGGGCTATGTGGGAGGGAAGGGTTAGCTAGATCTTAGAGCAAGGATAAACTGTTGGCACAACATTGTGGGCCAAAGGGCTGTACTGTGCTGTAATGTTCTATGTTCTGTGTTCATTTCCTGCATTCAAACATTGACTACGCTTCAAAATAAAGAACTTCATCGGCTCTAAAGTGCTCTGGGAAAACCTGATACTTTGAAAGGCGCTACTAAACTGCAGTTCATTCTTCTTTGAATCTGCTTCTGCCTCTCTTTCAGGTTGTGCATTCCAGATCATTACAACTTGTCAATATGATTTAGAATGCCAGTGTAATTCAGTGCAAATGTCTTTCCTAAATTGTGAAGGGCTGCTGAGACCTATTGTAGCTTGCAAATACTTTTCAAAGTCCTAGCTTATGTTGTCACAAATCTTACTGCTAAATGTTTTGATGTGTGGCGGTTTTTTGTGGCTTGTTTTTTATGATTGACATTGTCTTACTGAAGTCGCAGGTATCATGTGCAGGGTATCCAACTGACTGAATTCAGCAGGGATAATCCAACACCACCAGTCCACCACAGCTCTTGGCAGTCTATGCTCGACCCTGGAGTCAGTGACGACTCGGTGAGTGTCATTATGGCTCAGTACTGTTTGTGAACCAAATTGTTTTGCCCCATACAACTGCAGTGAATTTTATGCTGATTTCTTTTCATGCAATATTTGCTCGCTGCATCTTCATCTTGCTTAACCCCAACACTCCCTACTTGCATGCACTATTGTTAGCATCAGTCACAGCTCAGTGTGTGCCTTCGAGTCAGAATGTTGTTGGTTCAAGTCCCACTCCAGACGCCTGAACACATAATCTGTACTGACATTCCTGAGGAGAGCTGCACTGTTGGAGGCAACATCTTTCAAAAAAGACATTAACCTGAGGTCCCATCTGTCCTTTAGTTGAATGCAAAAAAAATCCCAAGTACTGCTCAGAGAAGAACAGGGGAGTTATCCTTGCTGGCTAATATCTATCCTTCAACCAATATCAAAGCTAATCATCTTGCCATTACCGAATTTGGGATTTAGTTACGCGTATAGTGGATGCACATTATCTGTATTGCTATGGTGATTATATTTCAAATGTACTTGAATTATCGATCTCAGATTTTTAAAAAACTGCATTAATTGCTGCTCACAGAAAAGTGTTCTAAATTTTGATGTTTCTGAAAAACATCAGAAGTAGTTTCTCTGTACCTATCCAGTCAGTACTTGCACACCTGTGAGATATAACTGATCTAAGTACATGGTCTCTAGGCTCTTTCAAGATGCACAGTTTATATCTGCTCACCATTTTAGAAATTTCAGTTCTATTCTTTTTAGTCTGAAGTAGGTGATCCAACATTTGAATACACAGAACCCAGTTACTGCAATTCATAGTATTTCCAATATCATCCCCTCCTCAGGTCAGGCTTCCTTAACTTCCCAAACTCATTTATGAATGCCATCAAAGTTCACTGTGAGTATGTGTGAATAATTTTAACAGCAGTTGGTCATTTTCAGAATCAGAATTATTATCACTGACTTAAATGATGTGAAATTTGTATTTTATTTTATATACATTTTATTGTATTGATGATGCAGTTAATATTTTAAATACCTCTTCAATTTAGCATGATGTTCATTGTTGCATTAGATGTTTTGAAAATTAGTTTGGAGAAGGTTTATGTCGAATTCAAACAAGAGCAGCTTTCTCAGACTTGATTAAAATAATTGTACCAATGTTATACTGCCTCAAGTTAACAGAGACATTGGACTGAGAATAAGTAGAAAGTTTGATTTATTTTTGTGGTAAAATTTGATTTTCTTAGTAAACATTGGCAGATGTATCGGTCACACTATGAACATTGTTTTTTTTTAAACTTGTTCCCATTGTTGTACTGATGTTTTTCTTTGTTCCAAATAGGATCTGCCAACAAATCCAAAAGATGCAGAGGAGCTCAAAGGTACTTGAACATTCCTCTCTGCAGTGTTTTCTATTTTTCCTTATCCCTTTCTCTTTAAGCCTTATGTCAGTGGTAGGGAAATTATTGGAGAAAATTCTAAGGGACAGGAGTTATATATATTTGGAAAGGCAGGAGTTAATTCAGGACAGTCAGCATGGCTTTATGAGGGGGAGATCCTGTCCCATTAACTTGATTGAGTTTTTGGAGGAGATAACAAAGGAGATTGATGAAGGTAGGGTGGTAGACGTTGTCTCCATGGACTTCAGCAAATCCTGCATGGTAGGCTAGTCTGGAATGTTAGATCACATGGGATCCAGGTGAGCTAGCCAATTGGATACAAAATTGGCTTGGTGGAAGGAGACAAAGGGTGGTAGTGGAGGGTTGTTATTCCGATTGGAAGCCTGTGATCAGTGGTGTGCCACAGGGACTAGTGCTGGGTCCTCTGTTGTTTGTCATCTGTATTAACGATTTAGGTAACAATGTTGTTAACATGGTTAGTAAGTTGGTGGTGTATTGGACAGTGAAGAAGGTTATCTAAGATTACAACAGGATCTAGATGGACTGGGGAAGTGATCTAAGGAATGGCAGATGGAATTTGATCCTGACAAATGCAAGGTGTTGCGTTTTGGTCAGTTAAACCCGTGCAGGACTTGCCTAGCAAATGGTAGGGCTCCGAAGAGCATTGTAGAACAGAGAGACCTAGGGGTACAGGTACATAGTTCCCTGAAAGTGGTGACACAGGGAGACAGGGTGTTGAAGAAGGCGTTTGGCATGCTTGCCTTTATCGATTAGGGTATTGAGTACCAAAGTTGGGACGTAATGTTGCAACAGACAAGACACAGGTGAGACCGCACTTGGAGTATTGTGTGCAGTTATGGTCGCCCAGCTATAGGAAGGATGTCATTAAGCTGAAAAGGGTGAAGAAAAGATTCACGAGGATGTTAGCAGGACTGGGGGGCTTGAGTCATAAGGATAGGCTGGGACTTTTTTCTTTGAGTGTAGGAGGCTGAGGGGTGACCTTATAGAAGTATATAAAACCATGAGGGGCATATGATGGTCACATCATATAAAACTATGACGGTCACAGTCACTTTCCCAGGATAGTGGAGTCTAAAATCAGAGGACATAAATTTAAGGTGAGATTTAAAGGGGACCTGAGGGGCAACTTTTTCACAGAGAAGATGGTGGGTATATGGAACGAGGTAGCAGATGTGATACCAATAGCATTGATCCCATCGTGACAAGGCACTGTGACTTGATAATTGGGTTAAATGGGTAAAGGCCATATCAACCATTGCAATGTTTATTTCCATGTGTGCATTCTAGAGAAAGACTTCAGAAGGCTCACTGCAACTCAGGAACATTATGGTACCCCAAATGAACTTGCATGCAAAACTCCATTAACTTCAGGAAAGGAAAACAAAGGTTAGTACTCTCAACTCTATCCCTTCCTGTTACTGTTGATGACTAATGTGATAGAAATGTAAGAGGGGCAGCAGAATAGGCTGTGTAAACCACTCCATCTCTTTGATGTTTGCTTGTTCCCACAAGGCTAATAAATATAACTTAATCACTTCCCAATTAAACTAATCCCTTCAACCCTTTATCAATTTATCCCTGCTAAAAATTTATCCCCTTTGCCAGATTTATCTTAAACTCCTTTATAATGTTAAATTTACTTATTAAGATTGTCTTTTCTTCATCAAAATCGATTATGAATAATGAGAATAAATACACAATTTGAAATAGAATTAATATGTGTACAAGTTGTTTTGTTAGATTGCATCTGTTCACATGGTCTAGATTTAAAATCATCCCTACCTGATGTGTTAAAATATGAATTGTGTTCACTGCAGATCACATGCTGAGCAATGCAACCCCCCTGATGCCTTATGATTCCCCAGTTTGTTTCCATCAGTCGATATCTCAAGATATAGAACCCAGCAGACAAGAACAGTGTGAATCAGACAGCTTTGAAGAGTCGCCTTTGCTCCTTGCACCATCCGTTCTGCCGGGTCAGTCAGCTGTTGGTCCACTTAGAACTGTGGGAGAGGTGGCTGATTCTGAAAATGCTGAGCAACCCGTCTCATCTCAGATTTGTACTGTGCCATTCTGCACGGTTCCAGATGATTCCAAGACAGCTCTCACTGAGGTGGACAGTAAATTCAGTTCTCCAAAGAGGCAGATTTCTGCAGGACAGTTTGTAACTAAATTAAACCAGGACCATCAATGTCCTGATGCATTGGAGACTGAATGCAGTTTGTTAGTGATCAATGCAGGTAACTCTGACCTGGAACCACTGTGCAACATGAGTATTGTTACTGGCGAAAATACATCCTGTGGGAAATGTGCCAGTCACTGTAATAAAACTCCTGGGAATATTGCTGGTCAGGTTGACTGTGGGGATCTGCAGCCTGCAGGTGAACTGGGTACCGATCTCACAGTAATCAAAATAAGAGATCCAAACACAGAACAAGATGATCAGAAGGAACCCGAACATGAAGAACTTCCAACTAACAGCTGTTCTTTGGTGAAACCGACAGAGGACAAAGAAATAGAAGTTTACCTTGACAAGGATTCCACCACATGTTTGATTGGCAGTGTGGAGACTAGGACTAATCAAAATAATTCGACTCAAGATACTGTTGGGACAACAGGTTTGCCAAATGTTCAAGAGTCAGATTTATTAGACATTCCAGTTATTGCATTGGAATTGCCTGAAGCTGGGAGAACAGGTGTTGACACTATTAATAATACTAACTTAAAACCCTCATCCTTTTTATATGTTAACGTAAGTAAAGGGATTCAGGTGTCAGGAACTGATAACAAGTCCATATCAAAATCAGATCTTGTCGTCAGACCAAAGTCTTCCAGTTTTGTTAAGCAGGCTCTCTCCATTCACCAGTATGATAAGCAGAGGTCACGGAAACAAATGAGCGTTGGTGCGGGCTCCAGCCATTGTGCTGGTAATGAAAACTGGGCTACTACAGCACTGGCCAAGGGCAACAAAAGTGAAGATGAGGACGTGAATGACCACACTAGTCTCAGCAGATCTTCAAGTCTACAGTCTCATCATAATATTTCAATGGATACCTCTTCTAGTACCAATTCACGGTCTTGCTCTTCCCCAGATCACACTTATCACAATTACCAGAACCCATATCGACAGGGTGAGCCAAGAGCGGTGTCAGAGTCCTTCTTGAAAGTCATGCATTGCCTGATAGAAAGCCAGAGGCAGCAGGAACTGCAAGCTGCGGCCGATGGTTCCCTGCAAACACACATCAGGGTCTTCAGTGTGGATGGGGGAACAGATGTGGTCTTGAGCAGGACGTCCAGAGGTGGTACCAACAATCAGGGAAGAACACTAACCACCTCAAAGTCAGACCTTGAGGCCAAAGAAGGGCAGATTCCAAATGAGTCGAACTTTATAGAGTTTATATCTTTATTGGAGTCAATTAATAGCTCAAGAATGAATGCAGCAAGCTGGGCAAGTGACTGTCGAGAGGAGGGTGCCATGGGCGGAGGTATGTTCTATGTCACATTAGGCTGTCTTTGTTCTATAGTTATTAAAATAACCAGCTAGCAACAGACAAAATGCTGGAGGAACTCAGCAGGTCTGGCAGCATCTATGGAAGGAAATGGACAGTAGGCATTTTGGGTCAAGACCCTTCATCGTCCATTTCCCTTCATGGATGCTACCTGACCCACTGAGTTCCTCCAGCATTTTGTCTATTGCTCCAGATTTCTAGCGTCTGCAATCTCTTGTGTCTCTAAAATAACTATCTAGTATAGAACCATAGAACAGCACAGCACAATACAGGCCCTTCGGCCCACAATGTTGTACCGACCTTTAAACCTCGCCTAAGACTATATAAGACCCTTCCTCCCACATATCCCTCTATTTTAAATTCCTCCATATGCTTACCTAGCAATCTCTTGAATTTGACCAATGTACCTGCCTCCTCCACCACCACACCAGGCAGCACATTCCATGCCCCAACCACTCTCTGGGTAAAAAACCTTCCTCTGATATCTCCCTTGAACTTGCCACCCATGACTTTAAAGCCATGCCCTCTTGTATTGAGCATTGGTGCCCTGGGAAAGAGTATGTATTTCCTTTTCTGTTATTTCCACATAGGTGTAGTCCACATAGGGAAGTTAGTCTACACAGGGAAGATAATAAGTTTGCATTTTTTACCTTATTTCCTGTTTGTTTCTGTAACACTCTGTGTTAATGCCTTTATAACAAATTCCTCTATTTGCATTTGCAAATGGACTGCCTGTCACTTTATAATCTCACCACTGGGTGGCAGTGCATTCTCTCACCACCCCTATCTGCCCATCAATGATTAAATCTGGTTCACAAATCTTACTCAGTGGCTCAATGTTCCAATGTCTGAAGTAAGCATTTTAATTACTTTTTAAATATAACATTTTTTACAGTAATTAAATTTGACTGGTGCTTTATTTTATATGCATGTTTGACGGTTTATCCTCTTCCAAAGAACAGGGCTTAGGTTTAATATTTTTGATTACTCTTCCCTGAATTCGATGGTGCAGTCTCAGTATGTGCTATTACCCAAGATGTGTCTGTCTCATACAAGAGCTGAACAATGAATGCATCTTTCTGCAGCTTATGATAGTTTCTGCGTGGTTGCATATCAAAACTATTTACAGAACAGCCAGAGGGAAAAAACCAGCAAAAACACTGTTAAAGGTTGTCTTGTTAAATAAAAAGGATTTCAAGCAGTTCATATTGGCAAGATTATTGATAGTTCACCTGCTCCAGTTTTGTGTTCTATAAGCCTTTGAAAGTGCATTATGCTGAATGATACAAGAGACTATCTCTCCTCATTGCAGAGAATTAGGTGAAGGTTGAAGCAATCTGCTCTCCATTGCTCCCTGATCACCGTCTAGTACTATTTTAGCTAGAAAAAGTAAAAATAATGGAAAGTACAGTCGGCTTTATGTAAAAATATGCAGTCATTCTGAATGTGCCAGTTTTTCATCAGATGGATTACCTGCATTTTCTTGCCTTTTTTTTCTTACTTTCTCCTTGCTGATAACAGGCGATCTGTTGTAATCCTGCATTTTTCTTTCTCATTCTCGCTCATTATTTCAATTCCTCTTTTCCTTCTGCAGTTTTAAAGCAGGCATATGGTTGAGAGCAGAGAAATGGTGCTGTGGTGGCTGCTGGGAAATGTAGTCCCAGGGTCACTGATTTTCCTCCAAATCTATCCAATGATCTGATGGGAGAGTGTGGTCGGCAATGATGATTATTTTGAGGAAGCCATAATTATGGTCAAATTTGTCATTTCTGCTCGCACCCCCCCCCCCCCCGCACCCCTCTTCTGTGTACATTATGTGATAAACGTTAAGAAATTGATAGCGAGCTGAATAAAAAGCATGTTAAATTTTGTATGTTTTACAACAGCTTACTTGTATTCAGAGTTCTCTGCTGAGTCCATTTCTGGTACTGTACAACATACAACACTACTGGAAATTCCACTTTTAGGATGAAACAATAAGCTGAGGCCATGCCTACTAAGATGGGCATTGGAAGTCCCATAATGTTGTTTTGAGAAGAGCAAGGAAGTTATACCTGGTTATTGTTCTTTGAACTTGTTTTTGAACTTCCTTGAAGTTGGCTGTATCTCTGCAGTGCTGAATAGCCTTTTTATTCTGAACTGTCTCCTGTCTAACTATAAGCAGCAAATCATGAATTGTAGTAATTCATTTCCTGGGAAATAACACTGATAGACTAATGGATGCAACCTAATATGCCTGGGCAGATTTATATAAAGCTGAAATACAAACAACAACATTTATATATTGCTATCAACTAGAAAGATGGTCCAAAGCACTTATCAACCATTGTCAAACTTATTCTGACATGGAGCCATGTGAGGAGAAATTAACTCAGGTGATCAAAGGTTGTGATTCAAGGAGCATCCCTAGGAAAAAGGGGCAGAGAGTTTAGGGTGCAGGCAGCTGGTGACACGGCTGCCAATAGTGCAGTGGTTAGAATTCGGGGTAAGCTGAAGGCTAATGTTGGAGAACATAGAACAGCACAGTATGGGCCCTTAGGCCCATGGTGTTGTGCCGAACTATATGAACACCTCCTCCATGATCAATCTAACCCTTCCCTCCTGCAGAGCCCATATCCCTCCATTTTTCTTACTTCCATGAGCCTATCTAAGAGCCTTTTAAATGTCCCTATTGTATCAGCCTCTACCACCACCCTCGGCAGTGCGTTCCAGGCACCTACCACTCTCTGTGTAAAGAACCTACCTCTGACATCTCCCCTGAACATTCCTCCTCTGACCTTAAACAGATGTCCTCTGGTATTGGCTATTACCGCCCTGGGGAAAAGGTGCTGGCTGTCCACTCTATCTATGCCCCTCATAGTCTTATACACCTCTATGAAGTTGCCTCTCATCCTGCATCACTCCAAAGAGAAAAGCCCTGGCTTGCTCAACCTAGCCTCATAAGACATGTTCTGTAATCCAGGCAGCATCCGGATAAATCTGATCTTTGCCCCTGCTCCAGAACTAGCCACAACTTTAACCAAATTGTCCTTCATAGTTATAACACTGGCAGCTGTCCAATAATGTGGAAAATTGCCCCAGTGCATATTGTTAGCAAAAAAAAGGGAAATCTAACCCAGCTAATTACCATCCAATGAGTCTTCTCTCAATTATTCCTAAAATGATAGAATATATCATCAACAGTGTTTTTAAGAGGGACTTACTCTCCAATAACCTTCTCACTGATGTCAAACCCAGTATCACTTAGCTCCAAACCTCATCACAGCCTTGGTCTAAACATGGACCAAAGAGCTGAGTACTGAAGTTGAGATGAAAGTGATTGTTCTTGACATCAAGGCAACAAGGTGTCCTGGTAAAACTGAAGTCAATGGGTATCAAGGGGAAAACTGTCTAGTTGTTGAAATCCTTATTTTCCGGGGAAATTTCTTTAGCCAGAGGGTGGTGAATCTGTGGAATTTGCTGCCACGGGCGGCTGTGGAGGCAAAGTCATTGGGTGTATTTAAGGCAGAGATTGATAGGTATCTGAGTAGCCAGGGCATCAAAGGTTATGGTGAGAAGGCAGGGGAGTGGGGCTAAATGGGAGAATGGATCAGCTCATGATAGAGTGGCGGAGCAGACTCGATGGGCCGAATGGCTGACTTCTGCTCCTTTGTCTTATGGTCTTATCTTGATGGTGGGGTTATTGAAGGTCAATCATCCCAACCCCCAGGAGTTTCATGGGGTAGTGTCCTAGGCCCAACCATTTTCAACTGCTTCATCAATCACCACCTTTCCATCATAAGTTCACAAATATGGATGTTCACTGTTAATCTCACAATGTTCAATTCTATTCACAACTCCTCAGTGAGTAAAGTGGTCCATGCCTGTATGCAGTAAGACCTAGACAACATTCAATCATGATAAGCGGCAAGTAATATTTGCATCATAAAAGTGCCAGGCAATGACCATCTACAACAAGAGAAAGTCTGACCACCTGCACTTGATGTTCAATGGCAATGAGAACCCACCATCCCCATTGACCAAGAACTCAACTGGACCAGAGACGTACACAGTGTGACCACATGAGTGGGTCAAAAGCTGGGTATCCTGCAACGAGTGACTCCTGAAATCCCTAAAAACTTCCCTCATGATGCAAGTCAGGAATGTGATGGAATGCTCTCCATTTGCCTGGATGAGTGCAGTGCCAGCAATGGTCAGGAAGCTGGATACAATCCAGGACAATGCAGCCCATCCACCACTCTCGACATTCACTCCTTCCACTAGTCGAGCATGGTGGTTGCACTGTGTATCATCTGGAAAATGCACTGCAGTTACTAGCCAAGGCTACTCCCAACAACACCTCAGAAACCCATTATCTTTACTACCATGGAGAGGAGATTGAGACAAATGGGAAAACCACCAACTGTACCTTCCCTTCCACACCATCCTTCCTTCATTGTTGCTTGGCCAAATTCTGGAATTCCTTCCCCATCCTCAGTGTGAGAGTACCTTCATCAGAAGGACTGCAGTGGTTCAAGAAGACAATTCATCTCGTTGAGGGCATTTGGGAATGAGCTGTTGGGATTTGCCAGCAATGCCCAGATCGCAAAATTGGTTTTAGAATTGGTTTATTACTATTGTCACATTTACCGAGGTACAGTGAAAAACTTGTTTTGCATACCGTTCGTACAGATCAATTCATTACACAGTGCATTGAGGTAGTACAATGGAAAAGCAATAACAGAATGCAGAATATTGTGTTACAGTTACAGAGAAAGTGCAGTGCAGGTAGACAAAAAGGTGCAAGGTCATAACGAGGTAGATTATGCAGTCAAGAGTCCACTTTATCGTACTAGGGAATGATTCAATAATCTTATCACAGTGGCATAGAAGCTGCCTTTGAGCCTGCTGGTACATACTTTTCAGGCTTTTGTATCTTCTGCCTGATGAGAGAGGGTAGAAGAGAGAATGTCTGGGGTGGGTGGGGTCTTTGATTATGTTGACTGCTTTATCAAGGAAGCAAGGAAGCGAGAAGTATAGACAGAGTCCCTGGAGGGGAGGCTGGTTTTCATGATGTGCTGGGCTGTGTCCACAAGTTTCTTGCAGTCGTGGGCAGAGCAGTTGCTGCACCAAGCTGTAATGCATCCACGTAGAGTCACAGAGCAATACAGCATGGATACAGGCCCTTCGGCCCAATGAGTCCATGCCAACCATGGTGCCCACCCATCTAGTCCCAACATTCTGCATTTGGCCCATATCCCTCTAAGCCCTGCCCCTGCGTACAGCTATCCAAGTGGTTCTTAAATGATACAATTGTACCTGCCTCAACCACTTCCTCCGGCAGCTCGTTCTATATACTCACCACCCTCTGCGTGAAATAGTTGCTCCTCGTCCCTTTTTAACCTTACCCCCCTCACCCTAAATCTATGCCCTCTAACTTTGGACTCCCCTACCCTGGGGAAAAGACTGCTACCATCCACCTTGTTTATGCCCCTCATGATTTTATAAATCTAAGATCACCCCTCATTCTCCTATGCTCCAATTATAGTTGGTTTTAGCCATCTTTGTGCGATACCATGACTCACTGGCATCAATCGGAATAACAAGCTCAAGCTCAATAGAGAGAGGGAGAGACCATCTGCAAAGCCTCCCAAATCATAACAGACCGAATGGTAAATACCTAAATTAGGCCTGCATATACAAGTCAACACGTTTGGCTATCAGACCAATCCATGAACATTGACCATATTATTTGGACAATCTGCAAAGAGGGATGCTGGGATGCTTTCTATGGTACATTGATAAAAATTGGTAAGGGTCATCGGGGACATGCCAAGTTTCTTTAGCCTCCTGAGGAAGTAGAGGCGCTGGTGAGCTTTCTTGGCTGTGGCTTCTACCTGGGTAGACCAGGTCAGGCCATTGGTGATGTTCACTCCAAGGAACTTGAAACTCTCAACCCTCTCGACCTCAGCACCATTGATGTAGACAGAGGCATGTGCACCGCCCCTTCCTGAAATCAATGACCAGCTCTTTTGTTTTGCTGACATTGAGGGAAAGGTTATTTTGTCACGAACCAGCAACAAAAGAAACACACTGAGCATGATTCAGTGTTAAAAACTATTTTATTAATCACTACTTATGATAATACGTAAAATAAAAGTAAAAATGTTAGTATGTTAGAATTCAAAAATGTTAAACCTCAAACGTTAACCCCAAAACTAAACTCTTCGTGTGTGTGTGTGTGTGTGTGTGGCAAAGTCCAAAACTCCCAGTTCCTGAATGGTTCTTAAAGTTCAGTTCCGCAAGCCATAAGGTGAAACATGAGCAAGGGCTTCTTCAACAACCACTGTTGTCTGAAGATAAGACGTAGACGTAGAGAAACATAGGGAGAGTAAATACGAAATCCAAATGTTCCATGATGGAACCCAAACGACACTCCAGCGTTTACTCGGTAGTGAAAAGCATCCGAATCGTGGTCGTCCACACACAAATACCTGTTTCCTTCTACAGGTCAGCAACAAAGTGAACTCCACCAGATTACTTCCAACTTCCATACATGGATTTCAGTAGCAAACACAGTTATTGTTTCTCATCCATCGATAGAGAAAACAAGCAGGCTGGTGTCTCTCTCCCTTCTCTCTCTCTCTCTCTCTCCTAACTTCTTCAACAACGTCATTATGTCCTTTATCTTCTATTAATGTAAGCACGCCCCACACACACATACACACACACACTCTCTATCTTAAAGGGACTTTCACTGAGTCAGTACCAGTTGTCATGACACCATGTTACTAAGCTCTCTATCTCCTTCCTGCACTCCAACTCATTATCATTTGAGATACGGCCCACTATGGTGGTATCATCTGCAAGCATGTAGATGGAGTTAGAGCAGAATCTGGCCACACAGCCATGAGTGTATAGGGAGTAGAGTAGAGGGCTGATGACGCAGCCTTATGGGGCACCAGTGTTGACATGATTGAATTTAACAAAAAAAATCCAAGTGGTCTCTTTAGAGAGGGTGGACTTGATATCCCTGGGAATAATGAAAGACACTTGGTCTTTGGAGATGAGGATGATGGATTTCAATTCGATCCCTCCTATTTTGCAATGATTGAATATAGAGACAGGCAGAGATTGCTGTTCTGTGATTGCTGGGGCATTTGAAAAGTCCATCATAAAATGTGAAACTCTATCTCACAATGGTGAGGTAAATGGAAGGAAAGCTACACTTTGTAGTCAATGACTGCACACCTAATGCAGAGCTTGCCCAGGTATAATTTGAAAGAAAATAATGCAAGCCTGCAATTCCACCTATGTTTCTATTGTGGTTTGAGAGCAAGGACCAAGTGGGCAATGTGGAACTCAAATCAAGTCTGACTGTAAGGTCTCAGCTTGAAGATTTATAGCTATATTTTGTCTCTGTTGTGTTGTTTTAATATCTTCTGGTTTATTTTCCTTTTGTTTATTTCATTTGCAATTGAATCTCATCAAGGAGCTTAGTCTGTGGATCACAGTTTGCCAGCATGTTGCTTTCCATCTTTGGAGTGATTAGAGGATGTGCCAGATATTCTCCACTGAGCTATGCAATATCATTTAGAGTGAATTGTTAAACCTTGGCATGCTTACCAGTATAAGCTCAACACAACAAAGGACCTCAGTGGTGTCACAGAGGAATGAAGAAGGTTTAACTCCTCAATGGCTGCAGAGGTGGATGACGACTGCAGCAGAAGAAAAATCATCGTCATCTCGAACCCAGAAACCATTGAATGCAGGTTTCTCCTCTACCAAGATCTGTTTGTAAAAGAAATCACATGCCCGCTTCCTCCACTGGATCCACAACCAGTTACCAAGCCCTGTTCCAATGGACGAGTGGTGAAGGGGAAGGGTTCTAGGAGTACCTAGTCATGGAGCCACCTACGACCTGTGGGCACATGATGGTCATTTTGGCCTTACAATGTTCAGGACAATGCAGTCCATCTACCACTCTCAACATTCACTCCTTCCATTAGTAGCGCATACTGGTTGCAAAGTGTATCATCTCAAAAATGCACTGTCGTTACTAGTCTACTCCTGACAGCACCTCAGAAACCCATTACTCTTCCACCATGGACAAGAGATTGAGACAATTGGGAAAACCACCAACTGTATCTTCTCCTCCACACCATCCTGACTTGGAAAAATATCTCTGTTCCTTTATTGTTACTGAGCCAAAATTCTTGGAACTCCTTCCCCATTCTCAGTGTGAGAGTACCTTCATCAGAAGGACTGCAGTGGTTCAAGAAGATGATTCATCTTCTCAAGGGCATTTGGGAATGAGCTGTTGGGATTTGCCAGCAATGCCCAGATCAAAAAACATCAAGTGAAAAAAAGATCCAAGTGGTCTCTTTCGAGAGAATGGACTCAACATCCCTGGGAATAATGAAAGGCACTTGGTCAAGACAGAAGAATGAAAGACAAATGGGAAAACCACCAACTGTAGCTTCAGGAGAATGATTAGGGGCAAGAATCACAACTGAGTAGTCCTTTTTAGGATCCTCTCTGCTCATTGTGGATGTGGAGGGCTGGAAGAGGAGCCACCTAACCATACCCATCTGGATATCTGTATACAGAGGGATTGCTCAAAATATGGTTGGATACTTTTTTCATTCACAAGATGTGGTCACCACTGGCAATGTCAGCAGTCTATTATCTAGTACATAGGGCACGGGGGGGGGGCACACTTTCAATTTGGATGGAGAGGAATGAAGGAATTTCTTCTCTCAGAGGGTCATGGATCTTTGGAATCCTCTATCCTGAGGGCTGTGGAGGCTGAATCACTGAATATAGTCAAGTTGGGGATTGACATGCATTTAAACTACAAAGGGATCAAAGAAATTGCAGAATGGTGTTGAGGCCAAGATTGGATCAGCCATAATCTTATTGAATGTTGGAATAGCCTTGTGGGGCAGACAGGCCTGGTCCTGTTTCTTATGTTCTATTAAGTAGTTTCACAGTTAACATGAACGAGACTATCTTTATTTAAAATAAGAAGTCAGATTTATTTAATTACTTGAATTTCAGTTCCCTAGCTGCCATGGGAGGATTTGAACTCCTTTTTCTAGATCAGGGGTTCAGAGCTTTGGATGCTTGTCCAGTAATTTAACTACTCTGCTATCATACCCCTAAATTAAAGATATCTTTGCATCCTGGAATCTATACACCCTACTCATTAACCCAGACAACTGCGGACCCAGCTAATGTTGCCTGAGAACTTCCATGCTACTCTAAGACTTGTTGTGCAGACTAGGGCTATCGCAGGAAAGAAGGAGGTGGCTCTACTTTTATTCTAGAGAAGAAATCCTTAAAACGACAGGCATTGGCTTTGCCATCAAGAGTCAAGTAGCTTCTCAAGAGGCTGAAATTCCCCATTGACATCAACAAGTGTCTAATAACTCTCCCCCTCCCTTCAGACAATAATCTCTTTGCCACCATCATCAGTACATACATCCCCAATATTTGATGTCTTTGAAGAACATGGAGAACAGTTTTATATTGATCTTGACTAAATCTTGACCCAAGTGTTGAAAGAAGATTAAAAAATCTTCCTCCATAAACACCATCGTCCTTAAGATCATCCTTCACTGTGAGATTTAGCTGTCACTGGAGAGAATGGAGTGAGTAAGCTCCATTCCAGTGGCATTTTCCAACTCAACAACAAATCTACAGGCCACATGCTTGTCAGGGCAAACACCTTCCTCAGAAAATGTGACAATTGAGAAACTATATGTCCACGCTCAAAAAACAGATGGCACTCCTCAGCTATATTAATGCAAAAGTCCAAGGTCTAAGGTGCATCCATGTTGCACATACCATGAGAGAGCCAATGACTGCTGGACTAACCATCGCTTAGTGTTGTCAGACTTTTCCATTTGGGTTGCAATGAAACATCAAAAGCAATCTAGACTGAAGACAGAACAGCTTTAAAATCCCTCAGATACCAAACATCATGAAGATATTCAAACACAGGTCAGTGTGAAATTTGCTGATCTTATCTTAAAATGCCTACGCCAACATCAAGGGAGTTTGACATGCCTTGGGAGAGGATGATCGTGAGGAATACAAGAAAACAATTGGTGTTAATTCCTGATTTGAAGAAAGTAATGCAGAGATTCAATTTCTTCTTGACCGGAAGAGAAAAATCTTTCTGTGCGTGGTGGAATCGTCTGACATCCAATCACAGGCAGGTTTTGAAGGCTTAAAGCTGAACCCAGAGGAAGAGTCAAGAAATCGAGAACAGGTGGTGAGAAAGTGGAAGAAATTTGCTGTCAGTCTTGACGTGTTGAGTTTCTTTAATGCAACCAAGTTCCTATCCCCTGCTTGGACGTGAAGAGGGCAGTGCACTTCTCATAGGCAACGTCCATCCGAATATTACCGAAACTTCTGAACAGGGATTGCTCAGAGATGAATGAACAATCTATTCCATTCCATAACACCCAGTTAAGGATGTTCTTGGCAGTCTATAAACTCCTGAAGACATTTGTTAGGCAACAAAGCTAATGGAAAGTTATAATGCATCTAGCTTTATGGCCTTTCCACTGAGGTCTTAAAATTGATGGAGAAACTATGACTAACAAATTCCATGCATTGCTTTACAGAACCTGTAACAACTATTTTCAAAAAATGGAATTAAGTCTGACTGCAAAAGCTACCGAAATATTTACCTCCTGTCCATCAGTGGGATGAAACCTGAAGTAATTGCTCCTTCTTGCTGTGAAAACATCCCCCCCCCCCCCCCACCCCCCCAGTACCAATGTGGCTTTCGATTGTTCAGAGGTTCTGCGGATGTGATTTTCACAGCCTGGTGAATCCAGGAATAGTGCCAAGGGCATCATCAGGTACTGTATGTGGCCTTTGTTGATCTGACTCTGTCACCACAAGTGCCAATAGAAAACCTTATTGATGTTTGGCTCCTAGGAGAAGTTAATCACTACCTTAAGGCTCCTTCATGATCAGATGACTGCTTCCCATGCAACTTTTTGCCATTCAAACTGGAATCAAACAGGGCCTCTTGAAAACATCAACTCCATGTGTTCATTTTTCTTGCTGTCATCAATGTGATCATCTGTGACCATCTGTCAGTGAACTTCTTGTATCTATCCAGTTTCCAATTGGAGTTCTGGAACTTGGATCGGCATGATTTTGCTGTCTTTGCACTTAATGAGCAGGACCTACACACCAATAAACTGCTTTTCTCAGACATGTTTGTGCCTTGGATTAATCCATGACTTTGGAAAAACAAAGGTACTTGACCTTGACTGTCCTTCTCCAGGCCAATCAAATCACTTGTTGATGAACAAGTACTGAAGAATGGTGAATACTTTGCATACCTTGGCAGTCACCTCCCACAGAAAGCTAATGTCAATGAGGAGGTCCAGTAAGGAAACTAACATCCCAGCTTTGGCATTGGGAACCTAAATCATTGAGTATTAAATATCCACAACATAAGGACTCACAAAAAGTTCCTATGTGGTGGCAAACCAAACTTCTCCCTGTAGCTGTTAAACTCTGATCATTTACATGCAAGAGCCACCCCATCTTCCTGGAACTTCTTCACAAGTGTTACTCCAGACGATCCTTGATTTAAAGAGAGCACACAAATGCCAGTGTCCTCTCTGATACCAACAGCACTGGCAATGAGGCAATAATCATCCAATATCAGCTCTGACAGAAAGGGCATTATGTGCTTGTGCTTGATGGACACCTACCTAACCAACTACTGGACTCACAACTTAGTCTAGGATTTCAGGGGGACAGAGCAAATGTCAAGAAGTGTGACATAGGCACTGGAAACTGGGAGCTAATAGCCCAGGGTAAGGCTACATGGCATTGTCTTATGAGGTATTCCATTGTAAAGATAACCATCTCACCTTGGAGGCAAAAATGTAGCAGGAAAGGAAGCAAAAGCTGGACACCTGCAGCCTAACCAAATACCTGATGTCCTCCAGAGACCCTGTGGCTTGGTGATCGAACCTTGCAGCCATTGACTCACTCACCTAAAATCCTTTACGTGATTAATGAAAGAAATCAGGGATCACTGCCAGCAATGAGTTTTTAAACCTTGTCATGTTCACTGCTATGAATTCATGACCCAAAATGTCATAGAATCCTCCAGCATGGAAAATGTCTGCTTTTGCCATCTGGAATCTAGATATGAACATGACATCAGTAATAACATCAGTAATGCCTTTGTGATAACCTATATATCCCTATATATCACTATAATATTAATTAACTCGCATTAGTTGTACATTACAAAATCAATTTAATGGCTGGAGGATTGTCACAAGTAACAGTCATTTCTTGATCAGTATTGTTTAGTGGAAAGGTAATTGGCACATTAATCACTAATCAATTGGATTGGTAGTGCATGGATTGTCATTCAGATCACCCACAAGCAATTCTCATGAATGTAACCATAAATTTTCATGGGTGAATTTCAGTGAGGTGTGCCATCCATTGTTGACCTTCAGTGATTCCAGGTCAGGTAAAATACAGATGATCAAGGGGAAAAGTTCCATTCCTTATCCTTTTATTCCACTTTTCTAGAGCCTCCTGACTTTTTTTTAATGTTTATTCATTTACATGTTATGGGCATCATTGGCAGGGCCAGCATGTATTGTCCATTCCTAATTGCCCCTGAGAAGTTGGTGGTGAGCTGCCTTCTTGAACCATGGTGAAAATGCTTCCACAGAGTTGCTGGTTAGGGAGTTCCACTATTGAGACCCAGTGATGATGAAGGAAGGGCGATTTATTTCCAGGTTGGGCAGTGTGCAACCCGGAGGGGACCATGCACTTATGCCCTTATCCTTCTTAGTGGTAGAAGTCATGGTTTTGGGAAGTGATGTTAGAGTTCCCCAGATGAATGACTGCAGTGCATCTTGTAGATGGTAAATACTGTAAACACTGTGCTTCAAGGTAGAGGGAGTCTGTGTTAGGGTGATACTAGTTAAATGGGCTGCATAGTCCTGGATGGTGTAAAGCTCCCTGAGTAGGGTTGGAGTTGCACCTTCACACAATTAAATCCCCAGATGCTGGTAAGGTTAACTTGTAGAAACATCTGCATTGAAGTCAAAGTCAATGCTGGGTGGGAGATCCATCCAGTTTAATTTTTATTTTGTTTTTGATACAACAGAATGGCTTGCAAGGCCATTTCAGAGGATGGTTCAGAGACCGGAGTTCTAGACTGCGAAAGGACAGCATTTTTTTTTCCTCTGGAGGGAGGGCATCATTGAACTAGATGGGTTTTTATGACAGTCCACTAGTTTCATAATTATAGTCATTGAATCATGGAAACAAGCCCTCAGCCCACTGAGTCTGCACTGACCATCAAACTACGGTAATCTTACATTTATTCAATTTTATTCTCTCCAAACTCCCATCAACTCCCCCCAGATTTTACCCTACAGATGAGGACCAAGTTATAAGAGATGAGATTTATTTATTAGTCACATCTGATAATAGTGTGACTAGTAGTGTGATAATTAAACGGTTCCCTTATACGATGTGATGGACTCTGACCTCACGATCTACCTTGTTGTGACCTTGCACCTTATTGTCTACCTGCACTGCACTTTGTCTGTAGCTGTGACACTTTACTCTGTACAATTATTGTTTTTACCTGTACTACCTCAATACACTCTGTACCAACTCAATGTAATTGCACTGTGTAATGAATTGACCTGTACGATTGGTATGCAAGTTTTTCACTGTACCTTGGTACAAGTGACAATAATAAACCAACACCAATGTACATTGAAACACAGTGAAATGCATCTTTGTGTAGAATGTTCTGGGAGCAGCCCACAAGTGTCACCACACTTCTGGCGCCAACATAGCATGCTCACATGTCTTTGGAATGTGGGAGGAAACCAGAGTACCCATAGGAAACCCACGCAGACACTAGGAGTATGTACAAATTCCTTACAGACAGCGGCCGGAATTGAACCTGGGTCGCTGGCTCTATAATAGCGTTACGGTAACCGCTACACTACCGTGCCGCCCATAACCTACCATATCTTTGGGTTGTGGGAGGAAATCCATGCAATCACAGGGAGAATGTGCAAACTCCACACAGACAGGACCAGAAGTCAAGATCGAACCCAGGTCACTGGAGCTGTGGGGAAGCAGCTCTACTAGCCATGCCACCAGGTGGCTTTTTAATTCCAAATTATTCAATTAACTAAATTAAATTCCTAGGTTAAAGTTGTTTGTCTAGATTATTAGCCCAGACTTCTAAATTACCAGTCTGGTAATTGTACTGCAATGCTACCATTCCCCCAGATGGCGTCATTTTGGAATTTTGTAAACTAAACTAGAATCAATAAGAAACTGGATTGAATTTCAAACTCATTTGCAGCTAGTAGAAGGAGACTCTAATTCAATTAGTTTGTATTAGAATCAGTTCCCAAGGGGGAAGGTACAGCGATGGCATTCTTCCAAGTTCTATGATTCATCTTACTCAACTAATTGTTTGTGATATCATATTCTTTTAATTTGCAAGGATATAACAGCAGTAGAGAAATACGGAAAAGGTTCCTGACTTTCCTCACTTTATCATGTGGTCGCAGCTATGTTCAATGTTAAAAATTCTCCCAGTGGAACAGAAGGACTGAGCCATATTCTAGGCTGCCATTGCAGTGCAGCTTTGAAGGATTGCCATATTGTAGGAGGTTTCAGATCCAAGGACCTGTCTGACTTCATAAGTGGATGTACATTTATAAGTATTTTGAAAGCTTCTATTTCAAAGAAGACTTGGGAAGATCCCACTGGTGTCCAGGCCAATATTTATCCTTAAACAACATCATTAAAAATAGTTTACCTGGTCATGATCACATTTGTTTGTGCTGTACACACATAACAGCAGCTGCACCTTAAATGTACTTCATTGAGATGTAAAGCACTTTAGGATGTCCTAAGGCCATGAAAGGTGCTGTTGAAATACCAGATTTTGATCGTCTCATAGTTAGACCTTTGTGTTGTGATTCAGGAATCATTCCTTCAGGTTGGAAAATTATATGTGTTGCTGTTATTTAAAAAAAAGTGAGAGAGGGAAAGCAGGGAATTATACACCAATTAGCCAAACATGTTGTTGGCAATTTACTTTATTCTATAGTCAAGGAGAGAGTGACTGAATACCTTAATAAGAGTCAGCATGGATTTGTAAAATGTAAATTAACCTTGACAAACCTGACTGAATTTTTTTGAAGAGGGTCTTGAAGTGATATATAAGAATGTTTTATGGAAGTTAGTTGTATGGACTTCCAGAAGGCATTGATTAAGGTTTCTCGCAGGAGAACGTCAGTTAAAGTTCATGGAATTAAAGGCAGCTTACTGACTTGGATAGGAAATTGGTGATGGACAGAGGGCAGAGAGTAGGGCTAGTGGATAGGTAGTGAAATTGACAGGAAATAGTTTATTGGATGACCAGGAACTTTGAAAACAGAAACATAAAATTACAAAAAGAGATTAATAGATTGTGGGTGGACAAAAATATGGCGTTTGGATTTAAGTATAAGTGAAAGTGAGATCATCTACTTTGAATCTGAGAAGAATTGAATGGAGCCCTTGTGAAAAGCTATAAGAAATAGAAGTCGAAATTCTTTGGTATCCATATCCAAAATTCTCTAAACTGGAGATAGAGAATAAACAAAAAAGGTTAGTAGGATGGTGGCCTTTTTATCAAGAGGACTAGAGTATAAGAGGGTGGAATTTATGCAATAATACCAAAATGCTCCATATACTAGAAAGGTGAAGCAAGAACAGAAAATAATAGAAATACTCAGAAGGTCAGGCAGCATCTTTGGAGAGAGAAATGGACTTGACTTTTCAGGCCGATGACCTTTCATCAGAACTGGGAAATTTCAGAGATAACACCAAGTCTTAAGATGCAGAGGAAGGATGGAGGGGAGGAGAGAAGAAAAGGGGTCTGTGATGGGGTGGAAGATGGAAGAGGAGTTTAGTAAAAGGGTTTGTAAATTAAAAACAATCAGCTGTTGGATCAGCTCCCAGATGGTACAGGGCATTCTGGTTAGAATTTTAGTTCAACTTAATGTTTTTGGGAGCAAGATTGTTAGTATCAGTGTTCTTCTTTGTCAATGTAAATTCTGTGTAAAGTTATTGGATGGAGAGGAGAAGCACAGGGAAAATCAATATTACATAAATATTCATTGTTAAAGATGTTCCCCCTTGTGTGTGGAAATATCTTTTTGAATCTATGATTGTTTTGGTATGATCTACCAGAGTCAACAAAGCCAGTGGTCCAAGTGGTCTCAAGAACTAGCAGCTTTTTCTTTTAGTGGTACAAATCTGAAATAGGTGTGGAATCTTTTAACCTTCTACCAGTTAACCTCTCTCCCTGTCTTTAAACAAAGGCAAGTAACTTTGGTTAGCTATTACCAGCAATGAGCTACATAGTATAGCAGTTAGTGTAACGCTTTACAGGGCCAGCGGCCCGGGTTCAATTCTGGCCACTGTCTGTAAGGAGTTTGTACGTTCTTCCCGTGTGTCTGCGTGGGTTTCCTCCGGGTGCTCCAGTTTCCTCCCACATTCCAAAGATGTACGGGTTAGGAAGTTGTGGGCATGCTATGTTGGCGCTGGAAGTGTGGCGACACTTGTGGGCTGCCCGCAGAAAACTCTACGCAAAAGATGCATTTCACTGTGTTTCGATGTACGTGTGACTAATAAAGATACTTCATTCAGTGAGGTTCAGTGATGAGCTGAGATCAGTGAGGAATATGTTCGAAATGCAGATTGTCAATGAGAGAAGATCAGTGAACAGAGATCAGTGAATAGAGATCAGTTGGTGACCAGCACAGATAATAAAGAATTGGAGACTGATTGCAAATGGCGATCAGTGTTTGAGAGTCGATCAACAACGTGAAGATCTTGGTTGACATGGACCAGGTGGCTGAAGGACATGTTTCCATGCTGTATAACTCTATGACTCTCTGAAGATAGGTGAAGATAGACAGTTGTTGAGTAGAAAAATTGAAAAGTGGGGATCAGTAAGATAGGTAAGGAGACATGGTCAATGTTGAGCAAGTGTTAAGTATGAGCTGAGAAATGGGATTAGCAAATATCCATGATGAGCAATGAATAATTGGTGAGCTCAGATCAACAATGAGAACAATGAAGGGAGACTGAAGATGAGGGACGAGCTCAGACAGATGCCTGTACCAAGTACAAGAAGGGATCTGCACCTCCTCGGAACTCAAATGATGACGAGATTCCAAGGGCAAGGGAGGTACTGTACTCAATCACAACCCCATGTGCCACCACTAAGTAAATCTTAGTATTATGAAAATTAATTCATAAAGGAGAGTGTGGTTTGGTGTACATTGACAAGCTGATCTGTTCCATGAGTTCACTCAGCTGTTGCTTCATCCCACTGAAAATTTCTCTGACAAATTCTAACCTTTTCCCTGTAGTTGTGCTACCACTGGAATCTGGATCAGGAAACGCAAGACTGCATGGCCACAGTGGTCATCTAAGGAGATCAGGGAAACAACAACGGCAGAATGTAAGGAACAATCCAAGTCATTCTGCAACCTTCTCTTGTTCACCACAGAGGTAAGCTTTCAATGTCATAAAAAGAAATGTTAAAACCATTAGGGTTGAGGGTCAGCACAGGGAGTTTCCACCCACCTTCACTGTTTGGCTCTGCTTTCAGTGTTCAGTGATACAACTTTGCATAAGTCTGCCATTTCTGAAATGCCTAATTGAGGAAACAATACTTCATTTGTGGGTCTGGGTGGTGAATGAGATAAGAACAGGTTGGAACTTTTAAGTCTAAGAGAAACTGCTGTCTTGCTGAAGATGTCACTAGGGAGTGAGATGCAAAGGAATAAATTCACCCTAAAGTTCTTGTATGAAGTTTGATTTATGAAGTTCCTTTTTCTGGCTAGTTCCTTCACTTGGTGAGATGCAGGGCAGGGAATCGAAGGTGCTCATCCACAACATTCAGAGCCAATCTTATTGTTTTAGGTATATCAATTACGTACCCCAATTCTGAGACACTTAACCATGCCTGACAATTCATTTTTTCAATTGGTAATGGATTTTCACAAGATCACAAGACAAGGGAGCAGAAGCAGGCCATTTGGCCCATCGAGTCTGCTCCAAGGAAAGGGAAATAGAAATGAGAAATGGGGAATGGGGGAAGAAGAAGAAAAAAAAAACTATTCTAATCCCAATTACTGGCTTTATCCCCATATCCCTTGATATCCTGACTATTTAGATATCTATCTATCTCCTCCTTGAACGCCCCCACTGATCTGGCCTCCACTGCTGTACGTGGCAAGGAGTTCCACAAATTCACCACCCTCTGGCTAAAGAAATTTTTCCTCATCTCTGTTTTGAAACTGTACCCTCTAATTCTAAGATTGTGCCCTCTGGTCCTGGACTCACCCACCAAGGGAAACAGCCTAGCCACATTTACTCTGTCCTTTCCTATCAATATTTTAAATGTCGCTATGAGGTCCCCTCTCATTCTTCTGTACTCCAGCGAGTACAGTCCAAGAGCCGACAAACGCTCCTCATACGTAAGCCCTTTCATTCCTGGAATCATCCTCGTAAATCTCCTCTGAACCCTCTCCAACGTCAACACATCCTTCCTAAGATGTGGGGTCCAAAACGGCGCACAATATTCCAAATGAGGCCTCACTAGTGCCCCGTAGAGCCTCATCAACACTTCCTTACTTTTATACACTATACCTCTCGAAATGAATGCCAACATAGCATTCGCTTTCTTTACCACCGATCCGACCTGGTGGTTAACCTTTAAGGTATCCTGCACGAGTACCCCCAAGTCCCTTTGTACTTCCGTGCTTTGGATTTTCTCTCCTCCTAGATAATAATCTGCCCGCTTATTTCTGCTTCCAAGTGTACAACTGCACATTTCCCTACATTGAATCTCATCTGCCATTTCCTTGCCCATTCTCCTAAACTGTCTAGGTCCTTCTGCAACCTTCCTATCTCTTCAATACTCCCTACTCCTTCCCTTTTGCAAGTACTTCCAAGTAAGTTCCATCTCCTTTCAATGCAATAGCTTATTTTTTTCCATTTTTTTCCTGTGAAATGTTAATTGCAATACTGATTCAACAACGGCCTGTCAGCCTCTGAGCTGAAAATGAACCGTACACAAGTATCATTGACGCAAATAGGACTGTCCAAACACACAGCTTTGCACAATGCCACATTCTGGGATCTTGCCAGACTGAAGAAGGAAATTGAAATTCACATTTGTATAATTAAACACAAGTCATATGGATACTTCACATTTCACCCACTCCCTAACAAAGTTGGAAGTTAATTGTCAAAGTTTTATGCAGTGCATGCAGACCGTTGTCATTTTGTTTATATTCATTCTTGGGACGTGGGTGGTGATTACTAGGCTACCAATTATTGCCTATCTTTGCTTGCCCTGAAGATGGTGATGATGAGCTTCCTTAGACCTCTCTGGTCCTAGTGGTAAAGTGCTGATGGATGAGAAATTCCTGACTTATCCCACGATAGTTGTAAAGGGACAGTGAAATATGTCCTAGATGGGGTGGTGTGTGATTTGGAGAGGAAATTGCTGGTTGGGGTGTACCCCTGTCCTTGCAGGTTTGGGAAATGCTATCAAAAAAGCTTTAACTTGATGTTGCAACACTGCGTGTGTATCCTAGGACACTGCAGCGATGGTGAAGAGAGTTAATACACGGTGAATAATAGGGTGCTGATGAAGCAGTCTTTGTCCTTAAAGTGTCAAGCTGCCTGCCTGTCATTGAAGCTCCATGTAAGTGGAGGGTATTCTATCACATCCTTGCCTTGTGAATAGTAAGGGAGGCAAAGGTTTTGCATAACTAGGAGATGAGTCATCTGCTGTGGTAAGGTCAAATACATTTATTCTGGTCCAACCACTGAATTTATCAGAGACCTTTAGTTGCTGAGATCATTTTATTCACATAATGACTTAATTTAAAATGATGGATTCTCTAAAGGAATCAGATACCATTGTTTATGTTGCATTAAACGACCATTATATCAGCCTTGGTTAAGGTTGCTGGAAAATTGGGATGCAATGAATCGGGTCTGACAGACTAGCAGTCTCATTCAGAGAGCATAAGGTGGTTAGTGTGAAATAATTGCTATTCTAAGGTTGGTAAAAGCCATACTTGGTGTTTAAGGATTCCCATATTATGAGATTTTTAATGTCTTACGGCCATAAGATGAATAACATACAGGACATTATGCTGGTGCATATTTCAGTACTGTACCATAGGACCAGGTATATGTGTGGGTGACTCAAACCAGGGGAGAGAGCATGTGCATGGGGTGACGTGAACAAATGCATGTCCTAGGTAGGAATGAGGGTGGTTGGAAGAAGTGGTATGTCTGTTGCAAGTGAGAGGCCCTCTGAATGAAGACCAGCACATCCTTAGATTTCAAGCTCCCTGCCCACTGTTGAACCACGCCCTATATCCCATTCATGTCAACTGCCTTGAGACAGAAGTGAAGGCCTACCTGCTTTGCCAATATCTAGTCAATGCACTCTGCGGGTAATGCAGTACAGTTCTAATTTATTGCTTTACAATCTGCACAGAAGAGGAAGAGAGAGGCGGCATAGTGAGGGAGTGAACTGGTGAGGGGGAAAGAGTGCCCGGCACCAGGACAGTTGTAAATCTCTCTCCCACCACTTCTCTCACTTTTCTCTCTTCTATCTCTCTACACACTCTCTCTTTCTTTATCTTGCAATCCCCACCCCTCTTCTCACACTCTCTTCCTCTCAATATCTCTCTCCTCCCAAGCCCCTCTCTCACAGAACACTTGGAGTGAGGTTAGGTAATTCCTGGAGCTGCTCACCATATTCCTGACTTTTATCTCCTTGCAGTATCTCATCCAAAAAAATAGTGTGTTCTTTTTGTGAAAGCTTAGCATCAGAGTTACAAAGCAATTTGACACTGGACCACATGTGGGTGAGGATAATTGGGATGAGCGAGAAGCTGGAATTGAAGTAATACAGACATTTGAAGGTTATAGGACTGGAGGAGGTTGCAGACAGAGTCAGTCCACAAAGACATAAGAACAAGATGCAAATTTTAAATGAGAATGTAATAAAACATTTTAAATTAGGCTGTTCAAAGCTAAAGGTGTCCTTTTACTTTTAGGGCATTCAAAAACGTTGGTATTCTGTTATATTTAACGGTGCAAGTGACACCACAGCTAACACAAAAATGCTGGAGAAACTCAGCAGGTCAGGCAGCATCTGTGGAGGGAAATAAGCAATCGACGTTTCAGGTTGAGACCCTTCATCTGGACATCATTTCCCTCTTCAGATGCTACCTGACCCGCTGAGTTCCTCCAGCAGATTGTTTGTTGCTCCAGATTCTAGCATCTGCAGTCTCTTGTGTCACCACAATTAGCACATTTTATTTAATCATGTGATTTAATTGTGATTAATATTTTTAAATCACTTGACAGCTCTAATAACATGTAATACTGCCAGTTTTATGCTGCTGTAAGAATACATTTCAGCAGGAATCAGCTTTTCTTACAAAAATCATGGTTCAATCCAAAAAGAATGTTGGATATGTTTCCTCTGACAGGTCACTAGTTGTAATGCTTTTGCAGTGATGTACTTTCACCTTCAATGATTACATAATGCACTGACAGAATACAACGAAACTGTGCTGTGGGAGTACCTTCACTGGACTGACTTCAAGGTGCCAGCTTACCACATCCTTTCGAGGGTAATTCCGGATGGGCAATAAAAGCTGATCTTGCCAGTGACACCCAGATACTGAAAATAAATAAATGAAAAAAAATTACTGAGGAGGATTGCAACTGATTGCCAGAGGACATTAACAGAGGTATAGAATTAGCAACACGCACAAAATGCCGGAGGAACTCAGCAGGTCAGGCAGCACCTATGAAGAAAAATAAACAGTCAACGTTTCGGGTCGAGACCCTTCATCAAGACTTGAAAGGAAGAAGGCAGAAGCCAGAAAGCCAGATATAGAATTGGCACATAACTGGTGGATGAGGCCAATCACAGATAACAAGTGGTTGTACATTTTGGTGAGAAAAATAGGGAGGTCATTTATTATCTGAAAGATGTGAATTTAAGCGAGGTAGAGGGATCTCAGAGTACACATACATCAGCGACTGAAACTTGTCCCACTTAGCAAGACCATAAAAGTTTGTGTGTGTGTGTGTGTGTGTGTGATGCTGGATGAGTGCAGGACAGTGTTTGTTCCATTGTCCCCTTAGTTTGACAGACACTTGGCTCAGAGGGGTAAGAGCACAGATGCAAAGGCATGAGTGACAAGCGTGAGGGTGAGGCTCCTTATACTATGTTGTAATGTTAAAATTATAAATAAATTAGCAAATGTAGCAAATGGTTAAACTTATTCTTAGATTTTCAGTTATTCAATTGATGGAACTTTACTTTCTTTAAAAAAAGTAGTAAGTACGTAGGAGATAGAAGCAGGATTAGGCCATTTAACCCCTCATGCCTGTTCTGCCACTTATTAAGATCACGGCTGATCTTTTACCTCAGAAACACTTTCCTGCACTAACCATAAATCCTTTGATTCACTTAAAGTCCAAAAATCTAGTAAGCTTTGTCTTGAATATACTCAGAAACTGAGCCTCCGTGGCCCTTCTGGGCAGAGAATTCCAGACATTCACTCAGTGAAGAAATTTCTTCTCCTTTCTCTGTTGATCCCTTATTTTCCAGGATAGGTAGATGGATTTGCTCACAGTTCTATTTATTCCTGCACCTACCCTGTCAAACCCCATGAGAACTTTGTATGTTTTAATGAGATCCCCTCTCATTTTTTTAAACTCTAGAGAATATTGGCAAATCTTTAACATGCAAGTATTTCAAAATTTGCATTTTGATTCGTAGCCTTAAAGGTTTCAAGACTGTTACGTGGAACTTTTGACCCCAAAGGACTTGACAGGTATGTAGAGAAGACTGAGAGATGGCCTAACAGAGGACTTCAAAATGATGAAGAAATTTGTAAGGACAGACCCAGAGAAAACATTTCTGTTTGTTGAGCAGATGAAGTCTCTGAACCATGAATAAAACATAGTCAATAAAAATCAATAAGACTTCAGTATAAACTTGTATGTCAGAGTGGCATGAATGTGGAACTCTCCATCGCAGGGAGAACTTGAACTGAGTTAAGGTCTATGAAGGAGACAGGAATAGAAAGACATTGAAGAGGTCAAATGAGAATAGCTGGTTGGATGCTTGTTCAGAAAATGAATACAACATGAACCAAAATATCCTGTGTCTGTGCTTTATATGCTTTGTATTGCTTTGTATCAGCCTATGCTGGGTTTAACCGAGAGTGCTTTGTGCTGACATTGGTGAGGATTCCATTCTACAGAGAAAAGATCTCAGGCAAGAAGATATAACAAACAAACAAACAACAGTTTAAAAAGAAATCCTGTCCTATGGGACCCTTTACAATTTTAACCTGTGTACCTCAGATTTTGTCTGTATATACAGAACTAGAAAAGTCTGGATAAGTGCAGATGGATTTGCTCATGGCTTTCTTTATTCACAGCTCACAGGATAATGGACAAGTGCAGAACCGTTCTGGTTCATTGCACTGGGGCAGTGTTGGGTGTCCAAGTGGTAGTCCAAGGCATGATGCTTCGTCACATCATGATACTTCCATTGGGGCAACACACTTTTTTGTCGATGAACTCGGTAAGTATTTCCTGGAGTTGATTGTTCATGGGATGGAAACTGATGGGTGTAGCTTATTAAAGTTAGATTGAACCACAGAGCGGAAAAAGGCACATGCACTACATGAGCTCTCTGCAACATTCATTATAGAGTTTGGGAGTTTCAAATCGTGGCTTCAATAATTTTAAAAGGAGTCAGCACAAAAACTGCAAATGTGCATTTTGTCTCATCCTTCACACAGCATTTAAAGCACAGTTTCATTCAAGATTTTATTCTGCTGCTACTTGTGTAGCCCATCAAGTAGTTCAGCCTGCAGTTGCATTTATATCTGGGTGATTTATTATATATTTTTGAACTATTAATCTAAATGTTGGTATATTTGATGCACAATTGCTCCTCATTCACATTTCTCTTTTAAATAAGAGAATATCAACTTTTCTTGTAAGGGTTGTGGGAAACATTTATTTGGAAAAGTACATTTTTAGTGGCTAAGCACATACTTTTCCAGATCCTCTCCCTCACTTTTTTTGGAGCTCATGGTGCCCTTCTCTGTTTGGAATGAGGGGCAGGATTTGTAATTAGCCCCTAGATCAATACTGCAAGATAACCAAACGAAATGCTTTCGACTTCCTTCTGTTCCTTTCTGAGAGGTAGTGTGCAAACCTGGGAATTCACTGGATTTGACCCAGAGTAATAACAAAGAAAAGCCCCAGGGCTCCAGGTACTTGGGGTGAACATTGGGAACAGGGTCTCTCTTACCTCCTCTGACATCTGCTCTGTGTTAAGCAGTATTTCTCCTGAGGTACTGGATGTTGGATGGTGTGCTGCTGCTCTCAATCAATGTATTAGCCACCATTCACATGGTTAGTGGAACAGGACAAGATCTCATGCCGTACCCAAATATTTGTTAGGTATGAAAAAACAGAGTTTAAATGTTATGGTTAATAGTACATGCATTTTTCTTTCATGCCTTAATTATTCCATATTTAGTCTTATGCATAAGACCTATATTTTGCATTAAGTTCAATACCGAGAGATGAGTGCGACTGGTAGCCACACTAATTTAGTACTGGTGACCAAAGATGATTTTTTTCTCCATTATCTTTCAGCTGTAAGGTTTCCAATGCACAGTAGGGTTTATCATAATGGTGTGCAGAAATCATTAACTTTTTTAAGGAGGGGTGAAATCACTGCATCCAGTGTTAAGGATAACAATTTTCCCGACGTTTGTGAGCTTGGGTTGCATCCTGTTCAATAGGAGTTCTTCACAAGAAGCAAACTTGGGAACACTAGATTCCCCATAATCCTTAGAGTCTCTATCAATGGGAGTTGCTCTTGTGACTGGGGTCTGTGGCCTGAAGGATATCAAGGTCAGCTTAAATACAAATGTTTTGTGGCATTGAAGTACAGTAAAACTTCATTGATCTTCAATCCTGTTATTTGGAAATCCAGATGGTTCAGCGTCAGTCTCACCTGATTCCATTTCCCACACCCTTTAAACTCACTAGAACCTCACTCCCAATCTCCTTTTAAGCTCCCCTAGGCCCTGTTTCTTGTGCTCCCTTTAAATTCACCTGGTTCTTGGAAAATTTTATTATGTTCCTTTGTGACGTTTTAAAAAAAAAGGCGAATTAAAAGTGTGCTGATGTATTCAAAGGAATAACATCCAATAGTTTGGAAAATCTGCGAGTCTGACACCAAAGTTTTGAGGGTGCAGGATTATTGGAGTTTTACTTACCTTGGATTGGAATCTCTGCCTGAGATCAAGACTGCTGAATGCATGGAATCACAAGCAGAATCTGTGGTGCAGGACATTGAGCTGTGGTTTGCTCTCCGTTAGTGTTCCAATTTCATGCTAAAATGTGCAGGTACTAAATTCACTGGCAGGGATATAAGACTTTGTAACTGTAACATAATAACATAATCTTGCATTTAAATAACACTCTAACACAGTTTAAAGATCCTGAGATACTTGAGGAGTAGAGAAAAATTATTATGGAGCCACAGAAGGAGATGTGGGGAAAACCTGGTTAAAGATTTAGGTTTTAAGGAGCAACAAACAGTCCGCTGAAGGAATTCAGCGGGTTGAGCTGTATTTGTTTTGGGGGGAGGGGGTGGGGTGGGGAGAAATTGTTCATGGGTTTCTACCCACTAAGTTCCTCCAGCAGATTGTTTGTTGGTCCAGATTCCAGCATCTGCAGTCTCTTGTGTTTGAAGGAGTGCCTTAAAGGAGGAGAGGAGAGAGATAGGGAGAGGGAAAGTTTTAGGGAACAAATTTTCATGTTTTAGCCCTAAGCAGCTAAAGAGGTGCTTGCTAATATATAGCTGAATAGTTAAAATAAGGAAAGAGCAAGAAGCCGGAATTGGAAGACTGCAGAGATCTTGGACATTTGTAGTTCTGAAACAGATTACAGAGCTAGGAGGCCATGGAGGGATTTGAAAACAAGGCAAAGATTTTAAAATTAAGGCAAATAATAGTGTGTTAAACTTTTAAACTTTAGTTGAGAAATAAATACTGTGTAACTTTGTTCCCAGGGGAAGTAAGGTCGTACACATTTGGCCCCAAGAGCAGAGGTTTTGAAAATTCATTGAATCATCCAACAAGTTCGGAACACATTCAAAGTTCATGGTAAGTAGGTCTGACTTTTCACAACAATTCCACAAATTTGACAGAATGTTGTAACATCTGCAATAAACTCAGGCCATTCTCTGTAAACAAAAAACAAATATTTTAGTTGTAAGTGACAAGAAAATGAGAGATTTATGACTGCATCCTAAGTATTCTTGCCCAACTCTTAGCAAAGGAACAAAGGAATGTGTTAAGAGCCTTTTGCAGATTGTAAATGATGGACTGGGAAACAGGGTTTAAAATCCAATGGAACTTTCTTACACTCCACATCAGTTCTAATTTAACTAGGCACCACTAGTGGCAGTCATCTGCTTACAAAATTTCTAGTTGGCTTTTCTTATGGGTTATTACATTGCACAAGAATATGGTGCTTATACATTCCCTTTGCATGTCCAGACCTAATGCTTGCGGGTGCAGTTATGGTTACTGCTTATCTATAACTGATGTTAAGGGATGCATTGCATAATTCGACATACTATTTGACTTTTATACCTGTAAGATTAAAATACGATCCAGTAGAAGTTATACCGTTTCTATATAAACCCATTGTTAGATCATATCCAGAATATTCTGAGCAGTTCTGGGCACTACTTTATTACAATAGATAGATTGACCAAGGAGAGAAAGCAACACATATTTATTAGAATGATACCTGGTGTCATGGTCAACATTCATCTCTCAACCAACACCAAAAAACAAATTCAGTGGTCACACACTTTATTGCTGCCTGCAAAACCTGGCTGTACACAAATTGGTGATGTGATTTCCACATTTGAGAAGTCTTTACACTTCAGAAATATTTCATTCACTGTAAAGCACCTGAGGATTTGAAATGGGCTCTTACATGGCTTCCCCAATTAGTGTTGCAACATCAGCTGATGGGATTGACATCCCCAAGCCTGCCAAATTACCTTGGACCTTGACCCTCACTCACATTCTGTCTGAGAACTATGGAATGCACCCATATTATCAGATTTCCCCTCTCCACTTCTGCTGTTTTACTAGTCCACTAAAGTCTCAAGATGTGAAAGTGAAGGCCTACCTACCTACTCTGCTGACATCCAGTAACAGTGCTGGTCTCTACCTCTTGGTGCATTGTGATCACCACTTAAATTAGAAAGTAGTGGGTTCAGGTCCCACTTCAGAGACTTAAGCACAAACACATAGGTTAAGCCAAGTGTCGTACGCATTTGGTTCCAAGAGCAGAGGTTTTGAAAATTCATTGAATCATCCAACAAGTTCAAAATTGGATGGTACATCAAAGTTCGTGGTAAGTATGTCTGACTTTTCACAACAATTGCACAAATTTGACAGAATGTTGTAACATTTGCAATAAACCCAGGCCATCCTCTGTAAAGAAAAAAAAATGTCAGTTGTAAGTCACAAGAAAATGAGAGATTAATGACTGCATCCTAAGTATTCTTGCCCAAGTCTTAGAAAAGGAACAAAGGAATGTGTTAAGCCAAGAGGGAGTACTGCACTGACAGAGGTGCCATCTTTAAACTGATGGCTGACTTCCTCTCACTTAATGGATCTAAATCCTCCCAGGGCACCACGTGGGGAATACCTGGAGTCATTTTTTGTATTCTGACTAATATTTATCCATTAATAACCATCATTACAATTCATAAATTATAATAATTTATCTGGTTATCATCACTTGGCTGTGTGTGGGACCTTGCTCTGTGTCTATTTTTATGCTGTTTGATTTGCCGTTTCTTACTTCAGTTGGCTTCTCATGTTATATTGGAAAGTACCCCGGGAAGTCCGGAGATATGGAACTGCAACTTATTTCTAAAGAAGGGGAAACAATTGCAGGAATATTCCAGTCTCACAGCAATCAGTAGAGGGCACTGTGTCCCCACTAGTTCAGTTTACTACCACCTGAACTAAAAAAACATTCAGTGATGAATATAAGTAATAACACAGTTTGAATTGCATCATTCATTTAAAAAATGCTAGTCACTCCTGCTTCCACCTTGGCATTTTGCGTGTTACAGGAACGTGCATTCAGTAGGATGTTGTCAGTGCAGAATGATTCTGGTTCTGAGGAAAGACTGGATAATGCGACCGTCCACTCCTAGAGCTGTCTCTCATAACTGAAGTAGAACATTTAAAGGGATAGGGTAAAGAAAGGATGAACCTGTATTTCTGTAACACATGACATTTTGTTTTCTTTGGAATAGGCATTGATAGGAAATTTAATTGAGGTATTTAAAATAACGTAGGGACTAGACAGAGTAAATGGGATTGGTGCTGCTTCCCTTAACAGTGGAATCAAAAATAAGGGGGCACTGATTCAATGTACTTGGTGGAATAATTTGGGGGAAGATGGGGAAGAGTTATTTCACCCAGAGAATAGCATGGGCTGCAACTCTTTGTCAGAAGGGGAAGAAGTGGAAGTAGTGGAAGAAGTCCTCGCCAGATTTCAAAAGTACTTGGATGTGTACTTGAAGAGCTGTGAGTTACAGGGCTACGGACCACCATGGGGAGATAGGATGAGACTGAGTAGTCCTTTTACGACCAACAGGGTTACAATGGGCCAAATGGCCTCTTGTGTCGTAAACTTTCTTTGATTTGTTATGTAGGGTAACAAGAAATGGAGGTAAAGCAGTTAAGATTCAGATCATCCAGGGTCTAGCTAAATGACTAAATGGACTGGGAGAACTGTTGCTATGTCCTGCAAGTAATGGGAGCTTGCCGCCTGGGACATTAGGAACAGTTCCAATATGGCTTTTGAAAACATTGTGAAACATTTTGGAGGATAACTATAAACTCTGATTGAATTTCAAATAGATTCTAAAACATCCCACCGATCGTTTTAAATGTAAGTGGAATATAACAAGGATATGGTTATTTGTTAAGAATACAGTAAAGGAAGGAAGAACTTGCACTAATACGAACCTATCATGACACCAGGATGGCCTGAAGGACTTAGCAGCCAACAGGTTACTTCTGCAGTGTGGTCATGGTGATACTGCAGGAAAAACTGCAGCAAATTTGCAGACAAAATGATCCCAGAAACAGAAAAATGAGGTAACAACCAAAAAATCTGTTGTTGTGATGTTGATGGATGGATTGGCCCAGCACAGACGGTTTCCAAGGATTATTTTCAAAATGACCTCTGCCTGAAATCCTGGCTCGATTTGTATTTCTTGCGGCTGAGTGAGTCATCTCAATCGTCTGGGGGGAAGAGGAACAGCACTGGACAGTCCCAGGCCTTTCTACTTTCTCTGGGAGAATGTCTCTGTGGAATGTACTGGAGATGCCTCTCTGTGATGTGGCTCCACTTGGCATTTGTAAGGCTTTCCAGGACATCACCCTTTGCATTGAGAAAGGAACACATCATGAGAAGAGTTGTGCTCACAGTCCTCCCAGAATGTTGAGCAACTCCAGGGGATTTCAAAATCATGCACTGTTTAACAAGGTAGAAAGGAAGAACCAATCTCCACTGCCTGGAGGGTCAGTAATCACTGGAGGCAGATTTAATGTGATTGCTTAAAGGGAGTGGGTTATAGAATAAAGCTCTGATAATCCGCCACACCCAGAACTTTAGTGGTGCTTCAGTAGCTAATTTTCCAGGCTATTGGATTTTATTCATATTAATATCCCAACTCACTTTTAATTCACTTATTTTTATGTGTTACACAGTTTTAGAATAAATTTCCCAGATAATCAGGTAGCTCTAAATGGAGAGTGGGTAACGGGATCCCAGTCAGTTGAAATGAGAGCACATGAATCAGGGTCCCAGTGAGTACATGGGGAACATGGGAACCGGGGCCCCAGTGAGTACATGGGGAACACGGAACCAGGGCCCCAGTGAGTAGAAGGGGAACAGGAACTGGGACCCCATTAGGTAGAAGGGAAACACAGAATTGCAACCCTGGTGAGTCAGAAGGGACCATGGGAACTGAGGCCCCTGTGAGTCAGAAGGTAATGCAGCAAGCATCACCTGCGAGCCAGATGCTGAATAATTGGATAGCGGATTATTTGGAGTTCTAGTATTTTGTACATAGCAACACACTGCAGAAAACAGAAGTGAAAGCAAACATTATAGTAACTTTCAGGTAAGAATTGGATAAATAGTTGAAAAGGAAAAAAAAATATGATTGGTTAAATAGTTGAAGAAAGGCAGAGAAATGGACTTATTAGACAGCTCTTTTGAATTTCTGGTGTGGACCTGAGGCACGAATGGCTGCTTCCTGTGCGTCCTGTATAAGAATCTATCCTTCTCTGCAGAGCACTTGGTTTTGTCTGCTTCTCTTCTGTTTGTTTTGATATTGATGCTTCTTCTCTATTCATTCTGGGCAGGGGTGGGGGGTGTTGGTGGTGTGCTACTCTCAACTTCATAATGTCTCATCCTTGCAGCAGAATCCACAATGAGCTATATGATTCTAGAGGTTCACAAAGTTATAACCTGATAATGTCTGTCCAGATAATATTCTGCCTTTTATTTCTGAGTCTGCTGTAATGTGCAACAAGCAAGACCTTTTAATTCGAGAATTGATTGTGTCTCGGCTTGACTTCGGATGACAATGGGCTTTTAATATATCGTTAGCAGCAGATCTCCAAGTAGCATCAGATGTCACCAAGTCTTTTTCACCGCAGGGATCATCAATCCAACTCTCCCAGTTATGCTTCAGGTGATGGACACAATGGGGTAGAGGAAACTACAGATGAGCCACGCCATCGACACCAGCCAGTTATATTACGGAGAATGCGAATTAGAAGATATTCGGAGGCGAGGCAGGTGAGTGCAAGGGATGCTCAGGTGAATGGCAGGTATCACATGGAGTTGGTCCAAAATAACAGGAATAGGGTTTGCACAGGTGAAAGATGGATGTCCACAGGACAGTGTCATATCAGTATATTTCAGATTGCGTAGAGTTACAGCATGCCTTTCGCAACTCAACATCTCTACTCTCCACTCTTAAAAAATCCTTTAAAAGTTAGGTTGATACATTGAGTGAGCTCGGGCTTTTCTCTTTGGAGAGAAGGAAGGTAAGAGGTGACTATCGAGGTGTACAAGATGATAAGAGGCATAGATTGAGTGGACAGTCAGAGACTTTTTCCCAGGGCGACAATGGCTACCACGAGGGGACATAATTTTAAGGTGATTAGAGGAAGGTATAAGGGGGATGTCAGGGATAAGTTTTTTTTACACAGAGAGTGGTGGGTGCGTGGAACGCACTGCCGGCAGAGGTTGTGGGGGCAGATACATTAGGGACAATTAAGAGACTCTTAGATAGACACATGAATGAGAGAGAAATGGAAGGCCATGTGGGAGGGAAGGGTTAGATAGATCTTAGAGCAGGGTAAACTGTTGGCACAACATAGTGGGCCGAGTTGCCTGTACTGTGCTATAATGTTCTATGTACTACAGATTCTGAAAAGTGGACTTAAACATGCAGTAGTTCAGTTGAGCTGAAATGATAGCTCCTTTCCATGAATATTGTCTGACCTGTTAAATAATTTCTCTCCCGTTGAATGCCGTCTTTCCCGTCGAATGCCGTCTGTTCCATGGAGCTCTGTCCTTCCCATTGAATGCCACCTGTCCCGTCGAATGTCGTCTTTTCCGTCAAATGCCGTCCGTCCCGTCGAATGCCGTCTGTCCCATGGAGTGCTGTCCTTCCCATTGAATGCTGCGCGTCCCGTCAAATGTCATTTTTCCCATCGAATGCCATCTGTCCTGTTGAATGCTATCTTTCTTGTCCAATGCTGTCTGTCCCATAGAGCACTGTCCTTTCCATCGAATGCCGTCTTTCCCGTCGAATGCCGTCTGTCCCGTCGAATGCTCTCTGTCCCTCAAATGCAGTCTATGCCTCAAATGCCAACTGTCCCATTGAACCCTCTCTTCCCGTTAAACGCAGTCCGTCTTGTCAAACACCGTTCATTCCATTGAATAGCATCCTTCCCATTGAGCACTGTCCAGCCTGTCAAACACTCTCCTTCCCATTGAAAACTATCTATTCCATTGAACACCATCCATCCCGTCAAACACTGTCCATTCTATTGAATAGCGTCCTTCACATCAAACACTGTCCTTCGCATTGAACACTGTCCAGCCCATCGAACACTGTCCAGCCCATCGAACACTGTCTGCTCCTTTGAAAGCTGTCTGTTGTATTAAGCGCTGTCTGTTCTGTTGAACATTTCCAGCACTGGTAGGTTTTTCACAAGATCATAAAATCATGAAATCTCAGGATGATACCATTTGACTCATTATGGAGCAATATATTCAGTCCCATTCCCTTGCCCCTTCCCCATAGCCCTACAAATGATCTTTCCAATTCCATTTTGAAAGTCTTGATTGACTGTCTTTCCACCATTCCTATTGATAATCATTTTCGGATCATAACTACTCTCTCTGCATTAAAAGTTTTTTTTCTCACATCCCTCTGTGTCTTTTGCCCATTGCTCTTTGAATTGGGGTCCTGCAGGTTTTCTGTTTACCCTATGCAAGCCTGTCTTGATCTTGCAAAGCAAATCACTGACAGACCTTCTTTGCTCGAGGGAGAATGACCCCAGTATTTACAGTCTAACCTTGTAGCAGAAATCTGTCATCCTCTGAGCCATTCTAGTAAATCTTTTCTGCACATCCTTCTCATGGTCTGAATGTAATACTTCATTTGTGCCCTAATCAGTTTTAGATTAATCAGAGGTGAAGATAACGTTTTTGGACATCATTTACAAAGCTTTCCAGTGCCTTCATTGTTTGAGTATCAGGTCCTTCTGCTTCCTTACTTGCTTATCCAATTTGCTGCAGTATTTCCTCTTCCTGGGCTTTTAAAACATGGGTTTGTCATCACCTAATCACTGTATGGTGGCTTTGATCGTGGTGTGAAACAAATGATAGTAAATTGGTAGATCCATTAACACTGGTCAATTGAAATGATAAAATGGGGAGAGATGTGAAATACCTACCGACCCCCCATTGTGATTGACCCCCTATGGTATATTGTCATCAACAAGGTGCTTTTGAATCAAATGTTTCCAAAACAGCATTTTTTTCTGAGTTAAATCTGGGTTTGTAATGTGTAAACCCCATCACAATTTTTAGGAAACTCATACTAAAATGCACAAGAAATGTGTTTGTCTGACGTGTGGTGCTTGCTTCCTTTCCTGGATAGTTATCACTAATCACTCTTGTGGTCCCCTAGCTAGCTACAAAGCCAACAGCTTGCATTTATGTGTCATCTTTAGAGTGGTAAAATATGTCCTGAAGCACTTCACTAGAGTGTTACTGAACAAAAATTGATGCTGAGCCACAGAAGGGGGTATTATTGCATGTAACCAAAAATTTGGTTAAAGTGGTTGGTTTAAGAAGCATCCTTAAGGAGGACAGGAGGATGGAGGGGTTTTGGGAGGGATTTCCAGAGGTTACGACCTGGGCAGCTCGAAGCATGGCTACCATTGATGGAGTGACTAAAATTGGAAAAGAGCAGGAGACCAGAACTGGAGAAGTGCAGAGAACTTTGAGGTTTACAGGAATGAGGAAGATCACAGAGAGAAGTAGGGGAGCAGAATTGGTGTGATTGCTCCAAGAGCCAGCAGAGACTTGGAGTGTCTGAGTGGCCTTCTTCCTGACCTTAGGAAATATGAGAAATATAAATAAAAGAAGTAGGCCACCTGGCCTGTGGGAAGGTGAGGTGGGGAAGATTATAAAAAGGATTGCTATAATCTTCCAATCCTCTTCAGGTGCTGGGCAAGTCCCAGAGAGTGGTGGATTCCAAATGATAACAAAGCAATGGAAGGATATGCCGGGCAGCACGCTGGTCCATTTAACCTTGGTGGTGGGGAAGCATTTAGAAACAATAATTAAGGGAAAAGTTAATAGGCACTTGCAGAGTTAATAAGGCAGAATTAGCCTGATTGAAGTTTTCCTGAGAAGGTCGATGAAGTGTATGCAGTTACTATTGACTGTGCAGCTTTTCAGAAGGCTTTTCACAAAGCCCTATAATAAAGAGCTGGTTAACAAAACTGAGGCCCATGTTATAACTAGGTCAGTGGATAAAAAAAGTTGGCTCAGGACAGAACTTGGTAATTGGGTTTTTTTCAGATTAAAGGTGGTGTTTCCAGGGGTGCAGTGCTGTGAGCACTTCTCTTCATGATAAAGATTAATGACTTGGATACAGTTGTCCTTGGCATAATTTGAAGACAACACTGAACTTGGTGTTTTGATAAATTGTGAGGATGATAGTGATAGACTGCATCACTGAGATAGATTGGCCCATTGGGTAGACAAGTAGCAGAGGAAATTCAATGCAGTGAAATTTGAGGTGGTACGTTTTGGCAGAAGTGTTGATAAAAGACAATGCAGGCTAAACAGTTCTAAAAAGTTTGCAGGATCAGAATGACTTGGGCATAAAAGTCTTTGAAAGTGGCCGAACGTGTTGAGATCTTGGGAATACAATACAAAAGTGGGGATTTCACATTCAACCTGATTAGGGCACAACTGGAATGTATCCAGTTTCGGTCAGCACATTTTAGAAAGGATGCAAAGGTCCTAAAGAGGTTGCAGAAGAATTTCATGAGAATGGTTCCAATGAAGAGGGATCTTAGCAATAAGATTATACTGCAGTTGTTTACCTTGCAAGGAAATTGTGAGGTGATTTGATGGAGGTGTACAAAATCATGATGGGTTTAGATAGAGTAAATAGAGAGAAACTGTTCCCATTAGCCAATGGTTCAAGGATCAGGAAACACAGATGCAAGGCAATGAACGGGACAGGAGGTTGTGAGGAAAAGTTTTACACAGAGAGTGGTTACGAACTGGAACTAACTGCTTGTAGTTTGAGTGCATAAAAATTCTATAAGGGATTTCAAAAGGGAATTGGATAGATTCTTGAGGGAAAATAACTTGCAGAGCTGCAGGAAAATTGGACCACAAGGAGCCAGAATTGAGTTAATTGGCCGAATAGCTTTCTCCTTTTCCATAAAGGTTATGGGATGGAGCTAGGCAATAAAAGAGATTGTGTTAAGGTCCACACATTTATAAACCTCCCAACTGGAAACTCTGTAGTCATCACACTGTGGACTTACCTGGAAAAGAATGGGAAGAATCTCAATTCACAGTGACATGGAGTATGGAAACATTTAAATTTGAGTGTTTTTATGATGGCATTTTAAATTAGTGTATGGTATACCTACAAGTATACATGTATGTGTCCATAATGTGGCAATAACTGAGGGGAGGGGGCTCTTGCCCCTGCTCTCCCCTGCACTGTGCATCCGCTTGTGATATGTTACCCCCTCCAATTCCTATCAACAGCGAGACCTGCTGCTTGAGGATCAATTCTATTCAAGTCACCGACTACTTCAAGCCGACTCGGTCTGAAGCAAACCCTTTGCTGTGTTGGAATGAGGCGATTATTCAGACTGGGTGAATGGCACAGGGCAGAAATGGACACAATCCTTGTTCAGATTCCATGGGTCAGTGGTGTAGAATTTCAGCAGCAGGTTTATTTTTCCCTCAGTGCCCCAGCACAAGAGAGGCGGAGCGCTTGGCATTACATGAACAGGAAAAGCTCAGTTATCCAGCACTTCACTAGCCAGTATGCTCCCATAGCAGGCACCTCAGTGGCAGGGCCAGAACTTGGAAGCAACCAGGCTGATATGGAGTCACTACTGTGGGAGCAACCAGGCCGTTATTAGGTCAATGCTGTGGTAGTGACTGGGGCAACATCAGGGCAGTGCTAAATGAGTGACTGGGGCAGTGCCAAGAGAGTGCCTGACCTGACATCAGTGCACGACCAGGGAGGTTCTGAACCAACATCAGCTTGGCAGGCATATTTGACCAACTGTTACCTGTCGAGTCTGGTGTCTACTGGACACCAGAGCTTTTCCTGTACACACATCACACCAAGTCCCCAGGTGGCTCCTTCCACCAAACTGTTGTCCCAAAGCTCAATTTTTTCTTTGTTTTCATGTCATGCACCTGGGTGAGGACTAGAGGGGAATGTGAAGCGCCTAGTGGCCCCTCAAGCTTGCTGTACCATTGAAAGAGTCGGTGGCTGAACTTACACAGTGACCTCACCTTCCTACCTGATCCCCAGATTACTTGGCTCCATGTCCTCAAAATTTATTGACAGCAGTTTTTTATTTATTCATCAAATGAACATCCACAGTAGGTAGAAGAGAGCTTACAAAGGTACATAATGCTCTAAATAAAGAAATTTCTTCACATCTCAGTCCTAAGACCACAATCCTTAGTTCCAGATTTACCATCTGGAGAAAACAGCTTCTCGGAAACTAGGACAGAACAATTGCATATCTGTGTGTTTTGGCTGGTTGTTCTGATTTTGTGTTTAAAGATATCCATTTCCGTCCATTTCTGAAGGGAGCTGGGGATCGTGAATCAGCTGTTAAAGCAGAAGAAAAGTCGAGCTGCAGACAGTCTTACAGGTTTTGGATCTTACCTGGCAAGTGGGTGGAGATTCATTATGATCGTCTGGCTTTGTTGACTTTACTGGACAGGTGAAGGATTTTGTTGCTCTACACTTTTGGAACAGTATAACTCTGTGACAACACAGCATTATTACAGCCAATATTGTTGCTTATTTCCTTCTCGTGGAGGTTGCTTGGATGAACTGTTTGTACAAAATATATGCGTGAAACCTGCTAATTAGAGAAATTTGACATTTTAGCAAGATGTGAGATAATTAGGAGAGGCCATTCAGCCCACTTTAGTTCATCCAAAGTCCAACACTGCAGCATTCTATCGGTTCCTAGTTCTTTTTTTTCTTTCCGTTTCACGTCTGATTCTCATTTAGGGAGTTGACCAATCTTGGTATGAATATGTTTCTGGTATCCACCCTGAATTTACTAGTTTAAACTTCTGACTTCACATACTTGGAGTAGGAATTAACTGAAAGCAACTTTCTAGAAAGCAACTTTCTTTTACATTCCTCCATAAAACTCCATGAGAGCATCTCTTAGGCATTTCTTCAAAGAGCCCAGATATCTCATTTCTTTATAATCTATCTCTACCCCCTCCCACGATCCACTTAATCTCTCCACTCTATCCCCTTGCTCAGTCTTCCACTCCATTCAATTCCCCACTCCAAATAAATTCTTCAGTCCACTTAGTCATTCTCATCACCATCTCCCCCCCCCCCCAAGGCTGCTCAATTTCACCCACTCAATTGCCTGTACCTCCCACTCAATCACTGTTAAACTAATCCCCCTGCCCCCTCAATTTCTCAACTCAGTTCTCATCCCTTTCCTCAGTGAATTCCTCGAAAGTCCCCCTTGTTGCTTTCAGTCTTTACGCCTACTTACTTTCATATTTCAGAAAAATCATGAATCTTACTTGCGCAATCATGCGCTTAAAGGTGTTCCAGTTCTTCCTTGCTGAAGTCATATTCAACAGGAGCTCCTGTGATTAATAAGACCATAATTTATAGGAGCAGAATTAGGCCATTCAGCCCATCAAGTCTGCTCTGCCATTCAATCATGGCTGATTTTTTTTCAACCTCATTCTTCTGCCTTCTCCCCGTAACCCCCTTACCAATCAAGAACCTATCAATCTCTGCCTTAAATACACCCAATGACTTGGTCTCCACAGCCCTCTGAGGCAATGAATTCCAGAGATTCATTACCCTCTGGCTGAAGAAATTCCTCCTCATCTCAGTTTTAAAGGGATGTCCCTTTATTCTGAGGCTGTGCCCTCGGATGCTAGACCCAATTGCTGGTGTTACTTCCTCACTTTATTTTAAATAATGTTCCCAGTTCATGCCTCTTTGTTTTTGCTGAATTCTGCTTCAAGTGAAATCATTTCATAGACACTGCCTCCAAGGTGTACCTCGATTCCCATTGTCGTTGTGTTGTTTGGATCATTCACGATCAGCAGGTTCAGTGAACTTTGCTTTCCTCAAATTCTGTGATGCATCAGGTTATGAGGGAATCACATGCCACAAACACCAGCTCTCACTGAGATTTTCCTCAGTAGCCACCGTAACACAGCATCATTCTAGATGCCCAGAATGAACACAGCTGGAAATTCCAAGCATCTTGACTTCATACCTCCTGTTTATCCAGCATATATTGAGTAGATCAAAGGCTCCCATAAAGATAACTGGACAACAAAATTTGACTAAAAGCTTGCTGTACTTTTTCAGGAATCAGGAGATTGGAGAAAATGTGTTATCAGTTTCCTTGGCTGTCCTTGTTGCCCTTCTTGGATTCAGCCTCCTTAACCAAGGGTTTTTCAAGGACATCTCGGTCTTGTGCTTCTGCCTAGTTATTGCCAGCTGTCAGTATTCCCTGTTAAAGGTAAGTGTGAGTGATGTTCTGTCCCTCGTTCGAGCAGACCAGTATATTGCAGCCCTTGACTCCTCTTCTCTTCTGTTTCAGAGCGCTCAGCCTGATCCTGCTTCACCTGTACATGTGAGTTATGAAAACTGTAACTGAAGGGCCAAAGCCTGGAATGTCACTGAAACACTTTGATTATTCTGTTTAAGTGAAGGAAGGTCCCAAGTGATTCCAACCTTGCAGTCCTATCTTCCCAAGACAGCACCTTGCTGCTGCTGAGTCCTGGTTGTAGCCACTCTCCCTGTTTCACTGAATCAGTTTCAGGTTGATTTAATGCTCTTCTAGTCTCATATAGGAATGCAGCCATCTCCTGACATGTAACCGTCCAAGGTAGACTTGCCAGGTTGACTGAACCAGATCCGCAGGAAGATAATGCTGGCCGGCACACTTAGTAGAATTTGTTCTTAAATTTGTTCCAGCATTACAAGGGATTGTCAACTCAGGATGAACATATTCCTTTAGGAGTCATCACAAGACTTCCTGTCTCCATCCAATATAACCCTACAATCCTGTCACTGGTCACTCAACACTCCCAGTTTTTATAATGGGTGGGGTTGGAATGTGTAACAAGGAGCAAGTTGGTGATTGTGGAGAAAGCAGGCTGTATATTGTGCTCAATTGACTGGAAGGGTTTACAATATGTGGGTATAATATAACCAGCAGGTGTACAACAGACTTGGGGGTGGAGGGTGCTGAAATATATTGAATGAGCTGTGTATAATAAGTAGGGTATACAGTGGATAGGTGTTCAACAGATGTGATGTACCATGGGTGGAGGTGTATGATGATCAATGATATGTCTGGGATTTATAAAGGATAATGTACAATGAGTAGTTGTACAATATGAACGATGTATATGATGTGTTGATGTATTATGGGTTAGGTATACAACAGGCAATGTTCATGACAGGCAGTGTGCATAATGGAAAGGTGTACGTCAGCTGGGTGTGCACAGGCTGATGTACAGGCAATTTACAGTGACCAATAACTTACCGACCCGCACGTCTTTGGGATGTGGGAGGAAACTGGAGCATCCAGAGGAAACCCATGCAGTCACAAGGTGAAAATGCAAATTCCACACGGATAGCGTCGTAGGCCGGGATTGAACCTGGATTGCTGGAGCTGTGAGGCAGTGGCTTAACCAGCTGTGCCACTGTGCCACCCTTCTTAATTCTTTTTTAATCTGTTCCTCAGATTCCTGTTGACTAGTGGGAGGTCTGTAGTATAAGCCCTGCAAAGTGATAACCCATCTTTTATTCCTAAATTCTACACAAATGGCCTCCTTGGATAGTCCCTCCAGAACATCCTCTCTAAATACTGCTGTGATGCTCTCCCTAATCAGCAGTGTGACTCCCCCTTCCCTTCTGCAGCCCCCTCTGTCACACCTGAAACTTCTATGCTCCAGAACATTAAGCTGCCAGCCCCGCCCTTCACTCAACCACGTTTCCATGATGGCAATAAAATCATAATTCCATGTAATTGGTTTATTATTGTAACATGTACTGAGGTACAATGAAAAACTTTGTTTTACTTGCTACCCATCTGCTGATCCATGTTCAATCTGCTCTATTGTTCCTCATTGGACAACCTCTTCATCCCAGGAATCAATCCAATGCCTCTTTTCTCAATTGTCTCCAATGCAAGCATATTCCTCCTGAAATAAGATCAAAACTGCACACTGTGGAATCAACCAATGTCCTGTGCAGTTGTAACAGGACTTCTTACCTTTAAACTTTAAACTTTATCCCCATTGCAATGAAGGGCAACATTCCATTTTTTGTATCTTCATGCTAACTTTCTGTGTTTCATAGAACAGAACAGTACAGCACAATACAGGCCCTTCGGCCCACAATGTTGTGCCGACCTTTAAACCTCACCTAAGACTATATAACCCCTTCCTCCCACATATCCCTCTATTTTAAATTCCTACATATGCTCATCTAGTAATATCTTGAATTTGACCAATGTACCTGCCTCCACCACCACCCCAGGCAGTGCATTCCATGCCCCAACCACTCTCTGGGTAAAAAACCTTCCTCTGATATCTCCCTTGAACTTTCCACCCATTACATTAAAGCCATACCCTCTTGTATTAAGCATTGGGGCCCCGGGAAAGAGGCGCTATCTATTCCTCTTAATCTTTTGTACACCTCTATCATGTCTCATCTCATCCTCCTTCTCTCCAAAGAGTAAAGCCCTAGCTCCCTTAGTCTCTCCTCATAATGCATACTCTCTAATCCAGGCAGCATCCTGGTAAATCTCCTCTGCACCCTTTCCAACACTTCCACATCCTTGCTATAGTGAGGCGACCAGAACTGTACACAGTACTCCACAGTTTCGTATATGAGAACACCAGGATCCCTCCATACAACAGTATTCTATAGTCTTGCACCACTTAAACAATATTATGATTTCTACTCTTTCTAATCTCACATCACTGATAAACTTTTGCCCCCTCACTTATCTATAACCCTTTGCAATCTCTTCATGTCCTCCTCACAGCTTTCTTCCTGAGTTAACTTTCTATTGTCAGTAAATTTGTTACAATGCACTCAATCCCTTCATCTAAATCATTAGATTGTAAAATCGTTGTGGCTCCACCACTGATATCTATGATGCCCCTTTAGTTAATGCCTTTGTTTATAATGATGGGGTTACAGCAATAAGGAGACTGCAAGGTCATCAAGAGATTTGCAAAGGAGGGAAGTGTTAAAATTGAAGTGTTGTTTAACAGGGGACCTATGTGGTTCATGGGGTGAAGGGTGATCTTGACATTATGTGGCTTAGTTTACAGATTGAAGAGCTTTGGATGAACCTATTTTAAATATCAGAATGGAAAGAGAATGTTGTGCTGAAAAAAAGCAACTTGGTTTATGTTGTAGTGCATGCAATAAAACTAATGGGCGGTATGGTAGCGTAGCGGTTAGTGCAATGCTATTACAGCGCCAGTGATCGGGGTTCGATTTCCGTCGCTGTCTGTAAGGAGTTTGTGCGTTCTCCCGTGTCTGCGTGGGTTTCCTCCGGCTGCTCCGGTTTCGTCCCACATTCTAAAGACGTACGGGTAGGTTAATTTGGGCGTTTAAAATGGGCGGCACAGACTCGTTGGGCCAGAAGGGCCTGTTACCATGCTGTAAATAAAAAATTTTTTAAAAAAAATTTTTTTTAATTTATAGCCGGAGCAAGAAAGCATTATAGTCCCATCTTCTGAAGTCTGACCTTTTACAAGTAGCAGTACTGCTTGTCACAATAAGCTATGTATATTCAAACAAAGAGATTATAGAATGGAGGAAGGATTGTCTCCACATCAGAACTTACAACATTGCAATATAAAATTGGACAGAGATATTGCTTGTAGCCACTGCAGTCTGGGTAAGAGCAGAGAGTTTGTGAGATTTGTGCACTTCCCAAGGCAGCTCAGTTGAGCATGATTGGATCGAATGTGATTTCTGTTCAGAACAAGCATTAATGCTACCAACGCTGACAAAAGACACAATTTTAAACAACCCAATTTGAAGTTTATTTCCTCCATTTTCTGACACTCAACAAGTGCAAAATCCAAGGACAAGTTTACAGCAGGTTGCTGCCATTTTATTGTGAGGTGTGAGCCATGTACAAGGTGTGGGGAGAGGGAGATAAGCCTGGGTGCTGGCCCACAATAATCACCCTCAAAAATGCTTGACGTGACACACTCATCCCATAATCCTGAGGATGTTGTGATAGAGTCATACAGCACAGAAACAGGCCCTTCGGCACAACTGGTCCCTGCCAACCAAGATGCCCTATCCAGGCAAGTCCCATTTGCCAGTGTTTGGCCCATAACCTTCTAAACCTTTCCAATTCATGTACCTGTCCAACTGTCTTTTAAAAGTTATTAATGTACCTGCCTCAACCACTTCCTCTGGCAGCTCATTCCACATAGATACCACCCTTTGTGTAAAAAAAAAGAAGTTGCTCCTCAAGTTCCTCTTAAATCTTTCCCCACTCACCTTAAACCTATGCCCTCTAGTTCTTGATTCCCCACCTCTGGGGAAAATGAGTGCATTCAGCCTATCTATGCCTCTCATGATTTTATAGATCTCTATAAGATCACCTCTCAGTCTGCTACGCTCTAAGGAATAAAGTCCTAGCCTGTCCAACCTCTCCCTGTAACTCAGACCCTCAAGCTCTGGCGGCATCCTTGTAAATTTTTTCTGTACTCTTTCCAGTTTGATAACATCTTTCCTATAGCAGGGCGAAGAAAACTGGACACAATGCTCCAAGTGTGGCCTCACCAGCATCCTGTACAACCACATCATGAGCTCTCAACTTTTATATTCAACTCATTGATCACACAGATGTGCACTCCTCCAACCAATAACAAATTTACAGTTCTGCATCCACCCATGCACTTAGTTATATCTCTGTTCATAGTACTCCAGTCTCTTTAACAAAAGTGTATTACTTCAGTTATCAGAGCCCTGAGCACATAGTCTAGGCTGATATTCCTGGTGCTGTGTCAAGAGTCTGCACTTCGTCAGAGGTATTGTCTTTTGAATGGAGAGTTAAACACCTCTCGGATGATGTAAACACACCATTCACTACATGGCACAACTGAATTTTTTGTCATCTGAACAAACTTATCAGCTTCTCCCCTCTGAACAATTCAGTGAAAGCAATCTCTGTGCTGTGTATCATAGAGGTTGGAGAGATGGAAGGGAGCCCTCTGAGCCTTTTTACAGTGGAGATGTATGAGCATGGTTATTGAGTGGCTGGGACAGTTAAGAGATGAGGGGATAAGCGACCAAACCTCCAGGAATTTTGTCTGCTTCAAGTTGGCACTGCTTAAGTTATTATCTGTAATATTTGTTGCTTGAGGCAAGCATTATGGAACTGAATGATATGTCTCTTAAAGCACTGGGGTGGGAAGGGTTGCTGCAGTTATGCTCCTGCCCATGGGAGAAAATGTAATAAGCACTAGAGACAATGTCTGTGACTGTGAGCTCCACAAGATCCTTCCTGGGTTGCTTCATATGTTCGGGGCAGCCTGCATCCCCTTTTGAGGTGGTGAATCTTGGTGAATACAATTCAAGTGTCAGATCTCCTGACAATGTGATTACTGCATGTTATTTAAGGGGAGGAGTAGGCCACTCAGCCTCTTGAGATTGCAGCTGATCTCATCGTAAACTCACATTCCCACCAATCCCTGCAACCTTTCCTCTCCATATCTTAATCTCTTGCTCTTTAAGATTGAGGTCATTGAGCCACTGATGAGAAATATCCCAGGAAGCTCTTTACGTGAAGGTTGTCTCTCAAAAGAAAGAGAAATGCTTTGAAATAATGGTGGCTAGGTAGACAGATCAGTCAACCCATTTTATCTGTGCTGGCTCTTTGGAAGAGCTTTCCCAAGTACAGCTACAAGGGTGGAAACTCTGCAATTCTGTTCCCTTTTGAGTAGTTATCCAACATCCTCCAAAACTTATTATTGAATCAGCTCCCAATCCCCTTTTTAGCAGTGTATTCCCAATCATCATAACTCGCTGCAGATTCTCCTAATTTTCCCTCCTTGGCTCTTCATCCAGTTTTCTTAAATCTGTGTCCTCTTGTTACTGACCATCTTGGCAATGGAAACAGTGTAAATAGTGAGAAACTATCAAAGCCCTTCATGATTTTGGAATTCTTATTACACCTTTTGTGATCTAAGGAGAACATCCCAGCTTCTCCTGTCCTTCCACGAAATTAAAGTTCCCTGTCCCAGGTACCATTCAAGTCTCCTCTGCATCTTCTCCACAGTGTCCAGAGTTGGACAGAGTATTCCAGATGAGGTCTAACAATTGATTTGTAATCTTTACTGGGATCCCATGTGCTTTCTTAACTGTCTGTGGTTTTTCTCATGTTTCTCCTAGGGGCACAATAGAATTGTTGCATACAGCAGATCTATTTACTTTTCCATCTGCTGTGGCCTAGTGTGGGTTTTGGATCTCGGCAGTAAATGCACTCGACTTCCATCTTCTACTCTGTATGGATTTAGATTAATATCTCCAGAAAACTTTGCCACTGCAAGAGATTTTTTTATTGGTAAGTCAGCATCTGTCTATGAATTACCCTTGTGGTAATTATGAAAAGGAACCTCAAGGTCAACATGAAACTCAAGGCCATTGACCTGAAACCTTAACTATGTTTCTCTATCCACAAGTGCTGCCTGACCTACTGTGTATTCACAGCACTCCCTGTTCTTATTTCAGATTTTCAGTATCTCCAATTTTTTGCTTATCAATTCAGACCCCAAAGCTAGCTCATGATCACTTAAGAAAATTCAGTATTGGAATCTAATCTCTCACCATCTTCGAGGTTATTAAAAAAAAATACAGCTCAGTACCCAAAGACATGGGAGGAGTTCCAAGATGAAATTATAGATGCCACTGACAATGGCTCACCAAACATGCCCAGTAGTCACTGAGAAATATGCTATTATTGGGAACTAGAGCCTGTCATTTCCTATCTGTTACTGCAAGCTGTATCTACCATTCCATCTGATTCCATAAACATAAATCCATTTGTTTTGTATTCAGTATTATCTGTAGCTTTAGGTAAGAGTAGAAGCTGATGTCCATTTGATTCTACACATAAATTGGATAACATTTTTGTACAGCCAAGTGACTTCTCAGATTAAGGGTTTTGTTTTTTGTATGAGCTCTGTAATATTGCCATGTCTTCTGATATAAGTAGCACTGGGACTTACAGAGGGAAGTGTAGGAAGGAATCTTTTTTTTTCAAAAAATCAATACAATTCCATCCTCTGGCAAAAGATATGAACTGACATCCCTCGGGGAAGTGTGGAGCGATGTTTATGGCTGTAATCAGTAGAAATTATTCCCAGAAGGTAGTCAAACCAGATGAAGGGTATCATATTCAGTAATTCAGTAATTTGTTTTTGTGAGTATGGAATATTCTGTGGCTATGGTTCTGCAGGTATTCAGATTGGTATGATATTCCTATTACATCCAAGGATATTTTAAATATAACCTCCTCCCACTGTGCAATTTTCAGATCCCGTACTTCAGTTGTGAATATCCCCAGATTTAACCAACATGGCTGCCTGGCCTTCAGCAACGTCTTGTTGAATAACAGCATGCGATCTTTCACGCCCATCTGAGGGGGCAGACAGAGCCTCAGTTTAACATACTGTACAAGTGAAGGCACTGCCCACAGAGTACCACTGCCTTCCAACAGTGCAGTGATTGCTCAGACCTGACCCTCTGATAGTGTGACGCTCCCTCATTACTGCCCATCTGATAGTGTGGTTCTGCCCCTGCGCCTGTAAAACATTCTGTTACTGCTGTCTTTCCAGAGGTGTTGCACTGTCTCAGAACTCTCCTAACAGTGCAGAGCACTTTTAGTATGGGCCTTCAGACAATTGAATTCATGGTCTGCCATTACTATTACACTTGCTGCATTAAGTACTCCATTTCCTCTCATCGGTTCTTGTGCTCCAGTTATCCTCTCACTGTATCTTCTATTCCTCTTGCCCTCACTGTGCCCTCTATTGCTGTGGCCTTCGTTAGGCTCTTTTGTTACTCTCGAAGATCCTCTATTCCTGTTACCTTTGCAGTGTCCTCTATTGCTGTTGCTCTTACTGTGACCTCTTCCTGTTGCTCTTGGTGTGTCTGCTCCAGTTACTGTTGCTATGTCCTCTAGTCCTGTTGCTGTTGCCATGTCCTCTTGTTACTCTTGCTGTGTCCTCTGTTCCTGTTGTTTTTGCTGTGTCTACTTCCTGTTATTTTTGATGTAACCTCTGTTCCTGTTGTACTTGCTGTATCTTCTATTCCTGTTCAATATCAGGTTTATTGTCACTGACATATGTTGTGAAATTTGTTGTTTTGCGGCAGCAGAACAGTACAGTACATAAAAATGACTACAAGTTACATAAATAAATAAATAATGCAAAAGAGGAATAATGAGGTAGTGTTCATGGGGTCATGGACTGTTCAGAAATCTGATGGCGGAGGGGAAGAAGCTGTTCCTGAAACGCTGAGTGTGGGTCTTCAGGCTCCTGTACCTCCTCCCCGAGGGCATGTCCCAGATGGTGAGGGTCCTTAATGATGGATGCCACCTTCTTGAGGCACCATCTCTTTAAGATGTCCTCAATGGTGGGGAGGGTTGTGCCCGTGATGGAGCTGGCTGAGTCTACAACCCTCTGCAGCCTCCTTTGATCGTGCACGTTGGAGCCTCCATACCAGGCAGAGAGGCAACCAGTCAGAATGTTCTCCACCATACATCTGTAGAAATTTGCAAGAGTCTTTGGTGACATACCAAATCTCCTCAAACTCCTAATGAAGTAGAGTTGCTGGCGTGCCTTCTTAGTGATTACATCAACATGCTGGGCCCAGGATAGATCCTCTGAGATGTTGACGTCCAGGAACTTGAAGCTACTCACCCTTTCCACCGTTGACCCTTCAATGAAGACTGGTGCATGTTCTCCCAACTTCCCCTTCCTGAAGTCCACATTCAATTCCTTGGTCTTGCTGACGTTGAGTGCGAGGTTGTCGTCGTGACACCACTCAACCGACTGATCTATCTCACTCCTATATGCTTCCTCATCGCCACCTGAGATTCTACCACCAACTGTGGTGTTATCGGCGAATTTAAAGATGGCATTTGTGCCTAGCCACACAGTTATGAGTGTAGATAGAGTAGAGCAGTGGGCTAAGCATGCATCCTTGAGGGGCGCCTGTGTTGATTGTCAATAAGGAGGAGATGTTACTACCAATCCGCACACTGTGGTCTCCCGATAAGGAAGTCAAGGATCCAGTTGCAGACAGAGGTACAGGTTTTGAAGCTTGTTGATTAATACTGAGGGGATGATGGTGTTGAACACCGAGCCGTAATTGATGAACAGCAGCCTGATGTATGTTTTGCTGTTGTCTAGGTGTTTCAAAGCCAAGTGGAGAGCCAGCGAGGTTGTGTCCAATGTAGACCTGTTGTGGCGGTAGGCAAATTGCAGCAGGTCCAGGTCCTTGCTCAGGCAGGAGTTAATTCTAGCCATGACCAACCTCTCAAAGCACTTCATCACTGTAGGTGTTCCCCCTCTACATTCCCATTTCCCTCACAGTTTGTTTTCTCTTCTGTTTCAGGGTTCACACAATGTTTCCCTCTCATTTTCCTACTGGGTCTTCTTCCACAGATTAACACTTTTCTCACGTATTTGCTGGAACAAGTGGACATGCACATCTTTGGCGGATCAGGTATGTATGCTGCAAATTTTCTCTTTTTAATTTGTAAAAAAATATTTTAAAGCATATTGCACGCTTGCCTTTTTAGTCGAGGCATTGAGTTCAGGAGTCAGGAAGTTATGTTGCAGCTTTATAAAACTCTGGTTAGGCTGATCTGGAGTATTGCATTCAATTCTGGTCGCCCCATTATAGGAAGGATGTAGAGTCTTTGGAGAGGGGGCAGAAGAGGTTTACCAGGATGCTGCCTGGATTAGAGGCTATATGCTATAAGGAGAGGTTGGACAAACTTGGATTGTTTTCTCTGGAGCAGCTGAGGGGAGACATGATTATGAGAGGCATAGAGAAAGCAGACAGCCGGTACCTTGTTTACATAGAGAGTGGTGTTGCCTGGGATGTGCTGTCAGGGGTGGCAAACACGATAGAGGCGTTTGAGAGGCTCTTAGATAGGCACATGATGGTGCAGAGAATGCAGGGATATGGGTATTGTGTAGGCAGAGGGAATTAGTTTGGTTGGGTGTTTAATTACTAGTTTAATTAACTTGGCACAAAATCATGGGCCGAAAGTCCTGATCCTGTGCTGTACTGCTCTATGTTCTAAAGTCATGTGAAATATAAAGTATTAAGATATTTTTCTAGGTATAAACTAATTTAAGTACATATTATAAACAACCTTTTAATAAACAACTGTGTCTTTCTACAGGATTTTAATTTTTTCATTCAACCTTTGTAATGAGTATGCCATGTGTTTTGACAAGCAGTGTAGATAAGTTTCCTTGGGTCATATAGACTTTGGTTAGGGAGAAGAAAGCCAACTGATTTCCTATTCTTAATTGTCACTGAGCAAGCCTTGCTGGAAGACCAAGTTAGTAGGCATCAGAGAAGGGTAGGAAAAGACACAGCTGAGAGGCTGCATGTATTCCAGTACTCAGGATCATCCCGGAAAATGGCTTCTTGCGGCAGGGACTGACATCTGTAAGATGTCAAGCATCACTTAGTTCAATGAGCTGAAAACTGCTACTGAAATTTGGCAAGGCAAAAGAACAAAGATGTTCAAAGCCATGGAGTATTTAGGTAAGAGAAAATAAAGGCAAACTGGCTGAAATGTTGATAACCCCAGGGCACAGACTTTTTCTGATTGTGAAAGGAACGAAAAGCGGCATGAGGAAAAATGTATTTAAGCAAAGGAAGATGTCTCAAAAGCAGTTGTGTGGAAGGTGTTGACATGAGAACAGATTCAATGGAACTAAAGAAACTAGGAGAATGGAGAGTAGTTCTTACAGAAAGCAGGGTGAAAGATGGGGTTGACTTTGTTGTGGCAGTCCATAGGCTTTTTGTTGCTAACCTGTTCCCTGAGGTAGAGTCATTGAGTTATGGAGCTCAGAAACAGACCCTTTGGCCCAACTCGTCCATGCCGACCAACATGTCTTCCTAAGCTAGTCCCATTTGCCTGCATCTGGTCCATATCCCTCTAAATCTTTCCTATCCATGTACCTGTCCAAAAGCGTTTTAAGCGTAGTAGTTGTACCCACCACTCCCTCTGGCAGCTGGTTCCATAGATGGTGATGGAGAAATGCACAAATGGAAAAGAAGAATCAGACTTGGTCAAAGTAAAATTGAGAACTGGGTGGAAGTTGGCACCAAAGGTGACGAAACTTCTGAGTTCTATATGACTGCAGGACGCAGCAACAGTACTGTCATCAATGTACTGGAAAAAGCTGAGAGGGAGGGAGTCTGGGTAGGACTGTACCATATTTCCTACAAAGAGACAGGCATAGCTTGAACCCATAGCTAATACCTTAAATTTGGAGGAAGTGAGGGAGGTTAAAGGAGAAGTGGATCAATGTACAAACAAGTTCAGCCAGGCGAAGGAAGGGGCCTGGTTGGGCCTTTGTTAAGAAGGAAGCTAAGAACCCTCAGAATCCTGGTGTGGGAAGGTGTAAGGGGATTGGGTATCCTTGGGGAACAAAATCAGCAGGCTGCGTCAGGAAACTGTCAAAATGGCAGAGATGAAATAGGTTCAAGTGGGAAGAGATAGGGCAAGGGGAGAAAGAATAGAATCAAAGTAGGAAATAGGTTCTGTGGGAGAAAAACAGGCTGAAGCAATGGCTCTACCAGGATAGTCCTGCTTGTGGATTTTGGTGAAGAGGTAAGAGTGGGCTGTATGTGTTTGGTCTAACCCATGGAAGGAAGATCTCCTGAGAAAATGAGCTCAATGTCTATCTGGGAGACATGGCCTGACATTCACTGGTGGGGCCATTGGTCTAAAGATAGATATGAGGAGGTTTTGGAAAGCAAGTGTTTAGCCTCTGCAAGTTAGGTATCAGTCCACCAGGCAACAACAACTTTACCCATATCATTTGATCCTTTGCGAGTGGAGTGCTGCAAGTTCAGAGGGAAGCAGGTTAGAGTGAATAGGGCAGTAGAAAACCTGAGCTGATCAACATCATCCTGACAATTAGCAGTGAATAAACATAAGAGGGTAAGAAACCTGCTGGAGGGCTTGAGGTGGATTGGAATTTGTTTTTTAATTTCTCAAAGACAGCTATAAGTAACATCAAAAATTTGGTATTTTTAACATAGTAAAATGCCTCAAGGCAAGGAAACAGAAGAATTTTAATCTTAAATCAAGATATTAAGACTGGTGGCCAAGAACTGTGGGTTTGAGGACCCTGGCGACACCAGTTAGATATGCCTAAAATTAAATGAGCTTTTGAGATGAGAAGTACTTCATTTTCAGGCCACCAGATATGTGAGCTTTGAGTCGGTGTTAAGTGGATGGAATGGTTTGTGATTGTGCAAAAATGAGTGAAGTTTAAAAATAAAATAACATCCATAATAATTGTGTTTTCTCAGCTGCAACAGGGCTGATCTCATCGCTCTATGGCTTTTTCCGCAGTTTACTTGCTGTATGTCTGCTGTATGCTCTATGTATTGGTACTGTAAAGGTAAGCTATTAATTGGATATTTGAGTTGCTAATTTAGCCACGCCTCAGAATATATTCAAAGAAAAGTAATGAATTGAAACAGTAATTCTATAGGAAGAGACAGTGGATCTAATGGGTCTTGCATCATGTCGGAAAAGCTAATTTTACCTACTGCCTGGTTTCCTTTCCTATTTAAGCCAATGGATGTGGTGTAACTCAAGGGGATATAAATGTGGTGGGGGGGGGTATAAATTGAAGGGTTTTAATTTGGGAAGGTGTAAACCATGATGGGATAAATCAGGGAATAAATTAGGAAGATGCAAATCAGGGTTCCCTTGCATTCATTTATTGTGCATCGAAAGAAGTGTATATCAGGAGGTTGTAAATCCTGGATTGTAAATCAGAGGGTTGGATCAAGGTTGTAAATCATAATTAAAAGTGGGAATGTAAAGCGAGAAAGTATAAATCAGGAGTTGTAAATTGGCCAGGTACAAATTGGAGAGCATGTTTATGAAGTTTAAATTAGGATTACACATCAGGTGAAAATTGTAGGAGTGTAACTTGGTGGGTTAAATCAGGAAGGTGTGAATCAGAAAGTTAAAATGGGTTGTAAATTGTTCAAAATGGGCCTTTTTTGGACTCTGAGTACAGTGTAACTAATTTGTTTGTGCATTTTCAACTTTTAACAATATTATGGAAGTGATGCAATTTGCAAAGCTCCAGTTTCAACTCTGGGCAGGTGATGGTCATGGTTAGACAATAGGCAGAGTGTGCTGGCTGCTGCTCTTTTTGCCGGTGCGAGGCTTGGCCTCATTGATAAGGTACTAGTAAGTTTGCACTGAATTCCCCGATCTTTCAAAAGTAAATCTACCTCCACTTTAAGTACTTCTAATGATCCAGCCTCCACAGCTTTCTGGGCTAGAGAATTATAAAGATTCACTCCCCTCTGTAAGAAGACATTCCTACGTACCTTGGTTTTAAATGTTTGGCCCCTTATCTTGAAGCTACGTCTGCTCGTTGAGACTCTCTCAGTAGTGAAGGTATCTCAACATCTGTCCTGTCATGTACATGTTTTAGTAAGATCCTCCCCAGTTTTCTGAACTCCAAACCTCCTGCTGGAGTGGGGCCAATTTGTCAGACAAATGGGAAACTGTTCGATGTCCATCGCCTCTGCTCTACAACCAAGGTTACTTCAAGTCATCGTGGAGCAGTGCAGAAATGACACTTAATGTATTTGCATACTGTGAGGCTGAACTCCAGTCATAGTCAATTCATTCACTGAAACGTATGGAAGTATGGGCCTTTTACTTCTGCAAAACAAAGGTCATTTACCAACACTGCCCTCTGACAACAAAAGTCCAGAATGAGACCTTGCAAAATGTGGATTGCTTCTCATTTCTCAGGAGCCATTTCTCAATGAAGGCTATTATTGATGATGACATTCAGTGTCACTTTCACTGCACCATTCTATGAATATCTGAAGAAAAGAATGTTTGAAGATCAAAATCTCAAATGTGCCACAAAATCCATGATGTATCACTCAGCATGATCCATGCCCTCCTGTACACTTTTGAAATGTAGCCTACTTACAGTCAGCACCTCAAAGCACTGGAGATATCATTAACACTGTCTTTGCAAAATCCTCCAAATCCACTGAAGGATAAGTGAACCAACGTCATTGTTCTCTCTCAGGCAAACATCCCCAACATTGAGGTCCTAATTACACTCCGTCAGCTCTGATAGGCAGGTGCTGTCATTCACATCCCCAACATGAGATTCCCAAAATAGACAGTCTGTTCTGGGTTCTGTCACAGGAAGAGATCATCAGGTGATCAGAGGAAAAATTTCAAGGACGCTCTCAAAACTTTCTTGAAAAGTGTAACATCACCAACTCAGAAATCTCTGGCCCTTGACCACTCAAAATGGAGAAGGAACATTCAGGATTCATCAAGAATTTTTAAGGTCATGGCCTGATTTTGTTGACGGCAACAGGTTATGTTCCCTTTTTTAGAGGGAGTAGGTCAGTATGAGCTGTCCTGATAAGTTAAACTGGTATTGACCTTTATTAAAGCATATGGTGGGTATCTGGCATTTAATTGTCTCATTAGAAGTTATGATGTCTGCTTGAGGAAAATGTCTAATCTGGGAAAATATTGACAATGAGAAAAAGAACAGTTGGACCATGAAACCTGCCTTTTAATATAATAGCCAGAGTATTATGTCCAGGTACTTCCCTTCCAACAGCCATATAATCTGCTGGCAGAGTCATAGACGTAGGGATCCAACATGAAAACAGGCCCTTTGACCCACAGAGCTTGCACCGATCATCAACCACCCATTTACATTTATCTTACGTTTAAAATAAACAATAGAAATGGAAAAACATTCTGGAAAATTCGACATTGACATCTTCAGAAAATTGAAACCAGTCCAGGAGATTAAATGCTCCTCATGTTTGATATGTGATGTTTGGAAATGTGCAAAGGGGGCAGGAGGAGGGTAGCAGGGGAACAGGTCCATTAAGAATATGTGCCTATGCATGCACATGTGTGTTCAACATGCCTCACAAAAGTGGGTGAATTTGAATTCCCTCACATGCCCCTGGATCCAATTACTCCCCAATCAGGAATCAGTCCAGCTCCTTGGAGACAGAGAGCCAGCACCCTTCAAACCAACTGCCATCACATTTCTCTCAGGGAAAATAACTATCAAACATCCAGTCTGTTCCTACCTACAGAGTTTAAACCCCAGCCCTCACCAGGGCCATAACCTGGGGATCGCCTGTAATCTCTGTACAGGCGATACTTAGGTTACGAGCACCTGGCTTGTGGACACCCCATACGTATGAATGAGCTCCCATAATATTATTAAATTCAAAAGTCTGACATACATACATATGTTCATTCCTGCAGAACTGGTTTCCTCTCTCTCCACTTTCAGTAATTGTTCTTTTTTATCAGTCTTATGTGTTTTTGATGTCATTCATTACAATACTGTGGAGGTATGGTTACCATATTGAGTAATTTTTGTGTAATTTCCAATTTATGGGCAAAAACAACTCATGAGCATCTGTAAAAACAGAACGTATTCATTACCTAGAGATGGACTGTATGGGGAAACTCTTAAGAACTTTATTTATAGACTATCATCTTTAAGTTGCTTGAAACTAAAAAGACTAAGGTCTTTGAGACTTTCTGGGTGGCTGAGCATGTTTAAACAAAGCCTCCAGATGATATAGAAAGTTGGAGTTTTGAATTAAACAAATGGGGATGCAGCCCTGTGATTTGTTTATCTTTGTATTGCAGGGACCGTGGGATGCTCAGCATATTCCAACCCTATTTTCTGCTTACTGTGGACTGTTGGTTGCTTGTTCCTATCACCTCAGCAGACAAAGCAGCGAGCCAGCAGTCTTGGTGTAAGTCATTTTAATCAGAAATCTCATGGCCATTGATGATTCAAGGGTCAAAGTAGGTCCATCTGAATTAATCTTTTGATTACATCAGATTGATTTGCAGGTATGAGCCACTGATGACTGGAAGTAATTAAAATGTGGAATGGGCTGGATCTGTAATTGAGAAAAGTTGCTCTGTTGTGAACACCTTAGTCAACAGGGACCATGTGGTTACTAATAACCTCTCAAATTCCTTAGGAGCAGAACTGGATATGTTGGTTATTTTTAGTGCAGCGAATAACTGCATCTAAATGATTTTTCTTATGTTATTGTGGGGTATAATACTGTTAGTCTCCACTGAAAACTACACTGAAAAATGAAGTAGGGGAGCTTAATGTTGTGACATTGAAGACTTCTGTTAATTATGTGCCTGAGGCGAGGTACTCTATTTTGAAGTTAGAGACAATATAAATAACCAAAAATTAATGAATGTGCCTTTCAACAACTGAGTTTCTGGCCTTCAAGATGCCATTGAAATAGTTTGTAGTTAATAGAACATACTATCCCAAGAGATTGAAGCAGAGGCTGGCCATTCAGCCATGTATATTGGATTCACTATTCAATAAGATCATGGCTGATCTTTCACCTTAGTGCCATTTTCCTCCACTAACCCCTTATTCTGTGATTCCTGTAATATCTAAAAAATCTTTCGATTTCTGTCTAGGGTATACAGAACAACTGACCCCCATGATTTCAATGATTTGAGTGTAAAGACACTCAGGCCCCTCTGGACACCAATACCTTTCGATATCTCAGCATTTACAAAATACTCCACATTTCTAGTTTTTGCACCTAAGTGGATAACATCACATTTTTGCACATTATATCACACCTGCTATGTCCCTGCCCTTCACTTTGCCTGTGTATACCTCCCAAGGCTTTTCTGCATTCGCCTCATGGCCTACACTGCCAACTAGTTTTGCATCATTAGCAAACTTGAAGATATTATGTTTATCTCCCTATCCAAATCATTGATATAGATTGTAAGCAGCTGGCATCCCAGCACTGATCCCTGTGGCACCTACCCAAAAATGGCCTTGTAATTCCTACTCTCTGTTTTCTGTCTGTTAGCTAATCCTTTGTTTTATATCCATTAATTAATCCTCAGTCTACACTGGGGACACAAGGGACTGTACATGCTGGAACCTAAAGCAACATACAGTCTGCTGGAGGAACTCAGCGGGTTGAGCAGCATCTGTGGGAGGAAAGAAATTGTCAATGTTTTTTGTCAAAACCCGCCCTGAACAGGGTCCTGATGCAAGGTTTCGACCTGAAACGTCAACAGTTTCTTTCCTCCCACAGATGCTGCTCGGCCCACTGAGTTCCTCCAGCAGATTGTTTGTTGCTCCTCGATCTACACTGGTCCATCATTCCAATAACTGTCTATTCAAATTTTGTTTCATAATCTCTTGTGTGGCATGCTATCAAAGGCCTTCTGAAAGTCTAAATACACCATATTGACTTGTTCACCCTCATCTGTTCTCCTAATTACAGAAGACCCCTAACAGATTTCTCAACCATGATTTTTCTTTCATAAATCCGTGTTGACTCTGCCCAGTCCTATTAATAGTTTCTAAGTGCCTTGTTGCCACTTCCTTCAAAATAGATTTTAACATTTTTCTACTTGCATTCCTTGGCCAAAGAATTTTTAACAGATGAAAAGTTTAGTGTAGAGGACAGAAGTGACTATTTTTGCATCAGTGATCCTGGGGTTACATTCTATTGCAGAACCTTGACTCCACTGCTGCTAACCCCAGATTAACATTTATAGAGTGCTTACACTACAAGGGTTTATAATGGAGGTGAAAAACATGATGATGCTGGAGGAACTCAGCAGGCCAGGCAGCATCCGTGGAGAAAAGCAGGTGGTCAACGTTTCGGGTCAGGACTCTTCTTCACGACTGAAGATAGGAAAAAGGGATATATAATGGAGGTCTTTGAGATACTGGATACTTGGATGTTCTTTCTGTCACTGTAGTCCTGGCTAGCCATTGTATAAGCATGAGACCCTAACACAGAGTTGGTGAGATAAATGGGCTAGTCTGGGGTATGATCTTTGATTTGATCACTTAAATCATTTGGTGGCTGAAAGCTTGGTGGCACAGCCTGGACAACTGCAGCCTTACGGCAGACATCCTCCCTAGTGTTATCTAAAAACTATGCCAGGGTCACATCTCTAATATTCAGAGAGCATCACACCCACCCATAACTCACAGATGTCATTTCCAGCAAACATACCGCTTTTCCCAGTTCACAGCTTCAACGGATCTTGTTCTCCCAGCTTCTTTCTCTCCATCTTGGTCATTCTGCTTGGTTTCACTGCCCCAAAGGTTTGCTCTCACTCTCATGCTCAGTATTCCTGCTCTGCCCAATCTTTACCTACCCAGTTGCATTCTCTCTGGTACCTTCTGATTACTGTGTAACTTCTATTCTAAGGTTCACTCTTTAGATCTCTCTTGTGTCTGCTTAGAATGCTGCATGAAGTTTTTTTTAGGAAAATGAAAATTCAAGTGTCTGAACTCATGGGTGTGTTCACAAATGACACATCTGCAGTGTGGCCTGTTAATACAGTGGAGCTAGGAACAGCAAGAAAGGGGGTGGTGTACATGCACCTGTCTACACCAAGGGTGCTGAAGTCGAGAGGGTTCAGAGCTTCAAGTTCCAAGGAGTGAACATCACCAATAGCTGGTCATCACTGGTCCAACCACAGCCAAGAAAGCTCACCAGTGCCTCTACTTTCTCAGGAGGCTAAAGAAATTTGGTTTGTCCCCTTTGATACTCACCAATTTTTATCGATGCACCATAGGAAGCATCCTATCTGGATGCATCACGGCTTGGTATGGCAACTGCTCTGCCCAGGACCGCAAGAAACTGCAGAGAGTTGTGGACACAGCCCAGTGCATCACGGACACCAGCCTCCCCTCCATGGACTCTGTCTATACCGCTCACTGCCTTGGTGAAGCAGCCAGCATAATCAAAGACCCCACCCACCCGGGTTATTCTCTCTTCTCTCCTCTTCCATCAGGCAGAAGATACAGGAGCCTAAGGGCACGTACCACCAGGCTCAAGGACAGCTTCTATCCCACTATTATAAGACTATGGAACAGTTCCCTTATACAATGAGATGGACTCTTGACCTCACAATCTACCTTGTTTGTCCTTGCACCTTATTGTCTTCTTGCATTGCACTTCCCTGTAGCTGTGACACTTTACTCTGTATTCTGTTATTGTTTTTACCCTGTACTACCTCAATGCACTCTGTACTACCTCAATACACTGTGTAATGAATTGATCTGTATGAACGGTTTGCAAGACAAGTTTTTCACTGTACCTCGGTGCAAGTGACAATAATAAACCAATTCCAATACCAATAAGTGCACTGGGGAAGCGGGAAGTAGATAATTGAAAGGCAGCCTAAGGCAGTGAGTATCAATGGGAGATTCCAAACCAAGAAATAGGAGAGGTGCAGGGAGAGGTATGGTCAGATGGTGAGGAATTTGATAAAGGAGATGATGGGAAAGTACATCTGCTGATGGAGCAATGCAAAAGAAGAATGCACAACCATAAAATTAGAGCTGTGCCATTCAAGAGTGAAATCAGGAGATGTTTCTTCACACAAAAAGTGGTACAAATCTGGAACTGCCTCCTCCAAATGGGCACTGAACCCGGGGTCACTTGGAGCATTAATATCAAGATCAATAAATGTTTGTAAGGTGAGCGCAACAAGGGAAATGGAGCAAAAGTGGGTGGATAGTTGCTTAAAACCTGCAACTAATGAGGAAATATAGATTATATAAACAGAATTTTACTGCCATGCTGCTGTGTAATAGGATGTTTTGTTTTCACGACAGGTCCCTCATTCGCTCTAAGTTGACCAATGAATTAGAAGTTCCGGATCCTGAACATCCTCTGTCAAAATACAAAGATGCTCTTCCTGAAAAACTCAGGAATTCTGTGGTATGTATTCCTTGTCACTAACAGTCATTGTGTCCTAATTTGACAACGCTGCTGGTTTGGATTATTGAAATAAAACATTTTAAATGTTATGTAGAGTTGGATCTTCTGACTGATTCTCAGTAGAATAGACTTCAGTCTTATTCCAAAATCGATACAGAATAATACCACATCTCAGAGAGTTAAATTGTGAGGGTGAGTTACATAATCTAGTCTTGTATTCAGCTTGAGTATGGAAGATTTAAATGGTGACCCAATGGTGATGTTTAGAATGATTAAGTATCGTAATAGGATAGACAGAGAAAAAACACTCCTCTGATGGTGGTGTCCAGATCTTAGGAAGCACTCCTTCACACACAAGGTGGTGGAAATAAGAAACTCTCTTCCACAAAGAAGTGTTGAGGCTGTGGCCTCACTGAAAATTCCAGAAATGAGATCAATAAATTTTAGTAAATCAAGGGGAGGAAGCCTTGTAGATAGAATCAAGATATGGATTAGCTGTCATCTCATTGAATTACTCATGAAACTAAATAGACTGAAAAGGAAAAAGAAAATGAACAGGCAGATAGAGCAGAGGACCCCGGAGGCTGTTCCCCTCAGTAACACGTTTTCCGCTTTGGAGACTGTTGAGGGAATTGACCTGCTGGGGCCTAGCAACAGTAGCCAGGTCTGTGGCACTGGGACCAGTCCTGCTGCTCAGAAGGGAAGGGAGGAGAAGAGGAAGGCAGTAGTGATAGGGGACTCGATAGAGAAACAGATAGGAGGTTCTGTGACAGTGAGCATGAAGTCCGGATGGTTTGTTGCCTCCCAGGTGCCAGGGTCCGGGATGTCACTGATCGGGTCCACAGGATTCTAGAGCGGGAGGGAGAACAGCCAGAAGTCGTGGTTCATGTTGGTACCAATGACATAGGTGGGAAGAGGGATGAGGTCCTGAGAAATGAGTTTAGTGAGCTAGGCAGAAGACTGAAGGACAGGACCTCGAGGTAGCAATCTCGGGATTGCTGCCAGTGCCACACGATAGTGAAGGTAGGAATAGGAGGAGTTGGCAGATAAATGCGTGGCTGAGAAGTTGGTGCAGGAGGGAGGGTTTTAGATTTTTGGATCATTGGGATCTCTTCTGGGGAAGGTGGGACCTGTACAGAGAGGACGGGTTACACCCGAACTTGAGGGGGGCCAATATCCTTGCGGCCAGGTTTGCTTGGGTGGTTCAGGAGGGTTTAAGCTAGATTGCGAGGGGGAAGGGAACCGGAGGAGTAGGTCAGAGGAAGAAGGGGATGGGGAAAAGTCAGATCTGACAGGTAGAGAGGCTTTGAGGAAGGAGAAGCAGAGTACAGGCTACAAAAGTAGTAAGGTGGATGGGCTAAAGTGCATTTACTTGAATGCGAGAAGCATCAGGAATAAGGGAGATGAACTGAGAGCTTGGATAAGTACATGGGGCTACGATATTGTGGCTTTCAGAGACATGGCTGACATCAGGGCAGGAATGGATATTGAATATTCCTGGTTTTCAGTGTTTTAAAAGGGATAGGGAGGGGGGGAGAAGAGGGGGAGGGGTGGCGATACTGGTCAGGGACACAGTTGCAGCTGCAGAAAGGGTAGATAATGTAGAAAGATCCTCTCTAGAGTCAATATGGGTAGAAGTTAGGAATAAGAAAAGGGCAGTTACCCTCCTGGGAGTATTCTATAGGCCCCCCAGTAGCAGTAGGGATACTGAGGAGCAGATTGGGAGGCAGTTTTTGGAGAGATGTGAAAATAACAGGGTTATTATAATGGGAGACTTCAACTATCCAAATATTGATTGGCACATACTTAGCGCCAAAGGTTTAGATGGGGCGCAGTTTGTTAGGTGTGTCCAGGATGGATTCCTGACGCAGTATGTTGACAGGCCGACTAGAGGGAATGCCATATTAGATCTAGTTTTAAGTAATGAACCGGGTCAGGTGACAGATCTATAGGTGGGTGAGCACTCGGGGGACAGTGACCGTTGCTCCATAACCTTTAGAATTGTCATGGACAGGGATAGGAGCAAAGAGGACGGGAAGATATTTAATTGGGGGAAGGCGAATTATGAGGCTATAAGGCGAGAACTTGGGAGTGTAAATTGGGGTGACATTTTTGAAGGGAAATGTACTATAGAGATGTGGTCGATGTTCATGGATCTTTTGCAGGATATTAGGGATAAATTTGTCCCGGTGAGGCAGAGAAGGAGTGGTAGGGTGAAGGAACCGTGGGTGACGAGAGAGGTGGAACAACTAGTTAGGAAGAAGAGGGCAGCATACGTAAGGTGTAAGCAGCAAGGATCGGACAGGGCTCGTGAGGAGTATAGAGTAGCAAGGAAGGAGCTTAAGAAAGGGCTGAGGGGAGCGAGAAGGGGACATGAAAAGGCTTTGGCGAGTAGGGTTAAGGAGAATCCCAAGGCTTTTTTCTCGTACATAAAGAGCAGAAGGATGACTAGGGTAAAGTTAGGTCCGATTAAAGACAAAGGTGGGAGGATGTGCCTGGAAGCTGTGGAAGTGGGTGAGGTTGTCAATGAATACTTCTCTTCAGTATTCACCAAGGAGAGGGGTCTTGATGAGGCTGAGGACAGTGTAGGTGAGGGTAATGTTCTAAAGTATGTAGATATTAAGAGAGAGGATGTGTTGGAGTTGTTAGAAAATATTAGGACAGATAGGTCCCCGGGGCCTGACGGAATATTCCCCAGGCTGCTTTGTGAGGTGAGGGAGGAGATTGCTGAACCGTTGGTTAGGATCTTTGAGTCCTCGTTGTCAACGGGGATGGTACCAGAGGATTGGAGGGTGGCGAATGTTGTCCCCTTATTCAAAAAAGGTAGTAGGGATAGTCCAGGGAATTACAGACCGGTGAGCCTTATGTCTGTGGTGGGTAAGCTGTTGGAAAGGATTCTAAGAGAAAGGATCTATGAGCATTTGGAGAAACACGGACTGATTAGGGACAGCCAGCATGGCTTTATGAAGGGAAGAGCTTGCCTCACAAGCCTGATAGGATTCTTTGAGGAGGTGACCAGGAAGATTGATGAGGATAATGCAGTGGATGTGGTCTACATGGATTTTAGTAAGGCGTTTGACAAGGTTCCACGTGGTAGGTTTCTTCAGAAGGTCAGAGGCCAAGGGATCCGGGGAAGCTTGGCCGTGTGGATTCAAAATTGGCTTGCCTGTAGAAAGCGGAGGGTTGTGGTGGAGGGAGTGCATTCGGATTGGAGGGCTGTGACTAGTGGTGTCCCGCAGGGATCGGTTCTGGGACCTCTACTTTTTGTGATATTTATTAACGACTTAGATGAGGGGGTGGAAGGCTGGGTTAGCAAGTTTGCAGGCGACACAAAGATCGGTGGTGTTGTGGATGGTGTGGAGGGCTGTAGAAGCTTGCAGAGGGATATTGACAGGATGCAGAGCTGGGCTGACAGGTGGCAGATGGAGTTCAATCCAGAGAAGTGTGAGGTGGTACACTTTGGAAGGACAAACTCCAAGGCAGAGTACAAGGTAAATGGCAGGATTCTGGGCAGTGTAGAGGAGCAGAGGGATCTGGGGGTTCATATCCACAGATCACTGAAAGTTGCCTCGCAGGTGGATAGGGTAGTTAAGAAAGCTTATGGGATGTTAGCTTTCATAAGTCGGGGGATCGAGTTTAAGAACCACAAAGTGATGATGCGGCTTTACAAAACTCTGGTTAGGCCACACTTAGAGTACTGTGTCCAGTTCTGGTCGCCTCATTATAGGAAGGATGTGGAGGCGTTGGAAAGGGTGCACAGGAGAGTTACCAGGATGCTGCCTGGATTAGAGAGTATGGATTATGAGGAGAGACTAAAGGAGCTAGGGCTGTTCTCATTGGAGAGAAGGAGGATGAGGGGAGACATGATAGAGGTGTACAAGATATTGAGAGGAATAGATAGAGAGGACAGCCAGTGCGTCTTTCTCAGGGCGCCAATGCTCAAAACAAGAGGACATGGCTTTAAGGTAGTGGGCGGGAAGTTCAAGGGTGATGTCAGAGGGAGGTTTTTCACCCAGAGAATGGTTGGTGCATGGAATGCGCTGCCTGGGGTAGTGGTGGAGGCTGATGTATTGGACAAGTTCAAGAGATTGTTAGCTAAGCATATGGAGGAATTTAAGTTAGAGGGATATGTGGGAGGAAAGGGTTAGATAGTCTTAGGTGTGGTTTGAAGGTCGGCACGACATGGTGGGCTGAAGGGCCTGTATTGTGCCGTATGGTTCTATGGTTCCTAATAGTCTTTCTGACCAGTGGTTCCTTGGAGGAGTATGCTTCTTTCAAACATTTCTTCTTATGTCAAGAGTCCATTACACGGTTTTGGACAAATGGTCGCCTCCTCATACTGTTCTACCCAAGAAAAACTTACTTCATGAGGCCTTTAAAGTGGAAAATTATGCAATAGATATAATAGTCCCCAGCCATTAAACATCATTTCTACAATCTGCCTCAGTTGACTTCAATGTGATTGAATTTCAGAAGTCAAAAACAATGCTTGCAATCAGGTTTTTGAAACAGTTTTCCTATTATTCCTCTCACCCCATGCTCTTACTAAATTACACGATAGAAAGTTTTGAAAGCTGCTATTTTGAAGCTGCTTCCTCCACTCCTTCACACAGATTGTTACAACTCTCTGCACAGCAAAGCTTTGAATATTTTCCTGCTTCTTTTGCCAATTATCTTAAATCTGCATTTTCTGGTTGTTGACTTAGGAATTGGATGTAACATGAAAAGAAAAAAAAAGGGCTTTGTGGAAAGAGAGAAGGGGCTGGGACTAATTAGATATACTTTCAAAGAGCTGGTGTGGTCACGATAGGTCAAATGCCTTCCTTTGTACTGTTGGATTCTTTGATTCTCAGAAGTTAACATAAAGATTGTTTGTGACCTCTCTAAGTTGGTAGTCACTGGAAGTTTAATGAGCTTATTACATTGTTCAGTAGTTTTAAAAATATTTTCAATATTTTTTGAAGATCAGTTTAATATTAGAACGTATCTATGTCTTTACAGAGGGAAGTTTTGAAGTCTGATCTTGTCATGTGTGCAGTAATTAGCCTCCTGACCTTTGCAATCAGCACAACCACTGTTTTCCTTTCATTAAAGGTATTTATTCATAATATTAACACTCCTTGTTGGCAATTAAATTTTGTTTTTGACAAGATATTGTACAGTTTAATGTTTTAATAAAATAAAAGCATCAGTTGAATTCCCTTGAGCACATAGGTCTAGACGTCAAAATCAGGTTTATTATCACTGACATATGTTGTGAAATTTGTTGTTTTGTGGCAGCAGTACTGTTGCAAGGTATGTTGAGCCATTTGCTTTTTGCATTATAAGAGGGTGGCAAATGGAAGAACGTCCAAAAATGTATAAACAGAATGAAAATTTTAGGCAGGACGTTGGTACTTTATAATGTTAATCAAAGGATTCCTTTTGTATTTTACTAGCTTAACTTTAAGTCTTGGTCATACACTTTTAAATGGCTAACTGCTTATCAAAATGTTCCTGGAAACTTTTTGAAAAAATGGCAGCACTCCTTTAAATGAAAATTTTAAAAGTGATTCTTTTTGAGCTGAGTGGTGCTGCTTCTAATCCCTGTCTCCCTAAGAATCGGGCTCAGTCATACTGAGCAAGAAAGCTTATCTTTTGTACAACAAGCCTGCTAAAGGAATGATCATCCCTGAGTCTATCTCTAGCAGATCCATGAATGAATGAGAAGGATCAGTTTCTGCAGAGTGTTCTTTACTCTCCTCTGGGAGTGGGCAAAACTGACATAACACAGTCAATTCTCATTTCCCCTGAACTTCCCCAGGGCCCAAATACTCCCTTCCATCAACTCATTTAGTGCATATTCCAGTTCCCCTTGTTCAAGACTCTCTCACAAGTGAAAACATCCCTGTCAAGTCCCCTTAGGATCTTTCATGTTTGAATAAGATCAGCCCTTCATTCTTCTAAATTCCAAGGAATATAAGCCAAAGCTATCCAGTCTCTCTTGGAAGGACAACCCTCTCATCCCAGAAGTTAGCCTGGTGAACCTCCTTTGTACTGCTTACAATGCTGCTATATCTTTTTTTCAGGTAAGGGGACCAAAAAAGGCCTCACTAACACCCTGTACAATTACAACAAAACCTCCCTATTTTAAACTCCAATCCCTTTGCAGTGAAGGCCGGAATGCCATTTGCCTTCTTAATTACTTGTCAGACCTGCCTGCTAACATTTTGTGATTTGTGCACCAGTAATGATGATCCCACATGATGATGATGAATTTCTTCACAAAGTTGTGGAAGTCTGGAACTTTGTTTCCCAGATACTTATCAAAGGAACCCAGTTAATGGTAAATGTGTTATGTATTCTGACCTTGGGTGATGATGTCAAAAATTTGTGACTTGTAACCTGTGAACTCTTTCAACAACTTTCTTTCCTTATTAGTTTGCCTTGCACAGTTCTTGCAGGAAAGTTTTGACTGACATTTTAATGTATCATTATTTTTATGTAGCCCCAAGATGAACTTTAGGCTTACTTTTTTTTGGTGATTTCTTTTCCATGGCTTTTAACTTTCTCAGATGAACAAACTATAACCCTAAGAGAAGGCAGCTAGGTAACCTGGACCTATTTTGGGATTGTTGCCGAGTTGACTAATTCTTTTGTTTCTCCTTTGTTCCTGTGAGAACAAAGGAATGGTGAGACTGAACATTCAATCTGACAAGTTTTCTCCCAGATGTTGCCTCAAGTTAGAAATGGAACCATGATGTGGAATTGCAAACAAGAACAAGAGCTTTACCACTTGCTACTCTGCCTAAGGCCCAGCAACACTGCCCCAGAACTAGGATTGCCAGCTCTGGTTTAAGGTGGGAATTTTAAGATCAGGGCTTTAGCATTTGAAGCACAGCCTCCAATAATTGAGCATTGAAAAATCAAGGATGTAGAAGAGACCAGAGATTTTGGAGGTAGGAATGGAGCAAACTCAAAGTTGACTTTATTGTCATGTATTTTACACGTATGCACAGATGCAATGAAAAACTTACTTGCAGCACCATCACAGGCACATAGCATCATATAAACAGCATTCACAAGAAAAGCATAAATTAGACATAAATTATACACAGTCTTTACAAGAAATAACAATTAGAACAAAAAAAAAGTCCATTTTAGTGCAAAGTGATCAAAGTGGTCATAGTGTTGCAATACTGCAGTGATTAGGGTTGTGCTGGTTGGTTCAAGAACGGAATGGTTGAAGGGGAGTAGCTGTTCTTGAATCTGGTGGTGTGGGACTTCAGGCTTCTGTACCTCCTGCTCGATGGTAGCTGCAAGAAGATGGCCTGGCCTGGATGGTGGGCATCTTTGATGACGGATGTTGCCTTCTTGAAGCAACACCTCCTGTAGATACTACCGATAGCAGGCCATAGAGATAGAGAGGGATTTGACAATGGCACAGAGAAATTTAAAATAAAGCATTGTTGGACTGCTAATGTAAATCAACCAGCACTGGTTTGCTCCTCTCTTCAGAGTCATTTCAACATTGCCACCAGTGGGAGTCTTATTGAAGCTGGCAGCACATTGGATTTTGGTTGTGTACTTTTGGATAATTTTAACAGTCACCTCCATTTAAACTTCTTTCTTTGTTCCAGCCTTTTATTGGTTTTGTGCTGTATACTTTGGCTGGGACGGTTGGATTTTTGACACATTACCTGCTCCCGCGACTCCGCACACAAGTTCCGTGGTTCTGCTTTGCACATCCTTTGCTTAAAACCAAAGAATATCGACAGTTTGAAGTCCAAGGTTGGTAATATGAAGAAACTGCAATTTATGTCCATGAAACCTCTGAGAAATTAAAAGATGATAAACTTATCCATTCTTTCAAGATAACATTTACATCACAATGATTTTAGCTCCTCTGGAAGGGCAAACAGATCAAGGAAAGGACTAATCTTTGATCTGCCTAGTTGGATTAACATTGGAAGAGTTAAGGGAATTTACATTTTTGTTGTGCCTTTAGCTCTTCTTGTATCTAATTCATAATTTAAACTGTGCACAATGGCCCAGCTCGTGGAGCTGCTGCCTGACAATGCCAGAGACCCAGGTTCGATCCTGGTCTTGGGTGCTGTTTGTGTGAAGTTTGCACGTTCTCCCTGTGACCACATGGGTGTTCCATTTTTCTCCAGTATCCCAAAGTCATGTAGGTTGGTAGGTTAATTGGCGCTGTAAATTGCCCCTAGTGTGGAGATGAGAGGTAGAATCTGGGGGGATTTAATAAGAATGTGGGGAGAATAAAAAATGGGGATTATTGTATGTTTAATATAAATGGGTGGTTGATAGTTTGTGTGGACTTGGTGGGCTGAAGGGTCTGTTTCTGTGCCTCTTTCTACATCTGCATAACTCAGAGTTGGGTCCTGGTGGGACACCAGACTTTACAAAGAATATCAAGACTACGGAGAGGGTACAGAGGAGAATCAAGAGAAAAAGTGAAGGATTTCAGTTATATGAAGGGACTAGACATGCTGCCATTGTTTGCTTGAGGAGCAGAGAAGTTTAAGAAAGATTTGATAACTGTGTTCAGAATTATGCATGATTTTGATAGAGTAGATACTTCCACTCGCAGGAGGACTGATAATCAGAGGATATAGTCTTCAGGTTTTTGGCAAATGACCAGGACAGAGGTGAAGTGAATATTGTTTTACATGTCAAGTTGTTATAATCTGGAACACACTATTAGGCAGGATAATAGGAGCAGGTGTGTGCATTGTTCAAAAGAGAAAAAGGTAAATTCATTTTTAAAAATTGAGTTATGACACTTTGTCCAGTGCTAAGGTTCCTTTCTCTGTCAGAATGAAAGACAGCTGTCTAATAAGTCATCCAGAAAATAAGGACTGCCAGTTCTGATTGATATATGCCAGCATTTTTCACCTTATCATCCTGCACTTCACTATTAGTTCACCCAGTTTGCTATGTCCTGCCTACCCTACCAATCAGAAGTGAACTCTCTGCTCCCTGATGAGCTGATGCTTGACTGCTTTTCCCCCCATGTCTCTGATACTCCTATAGCCAATAAATGAGCGTCAAAGAGGCCAAAGTAGTGTTTTTACTGCTCCCATGCAACATGTGTTGAGGTGTTGAGTAAGACCTATGCATACATGGACAGTGTAGAGAGTTCCAGCAGCTCGTGTCTCTTCATAATTCTCAATATTCCCATAATGTGAACAAGTTACATGTGCAAATACATATACAGTATAAATTAGTGACAAGGATGTGAAAAAAAGACCTCACATGAAAACAAGAAAAGGGGTTTGGTGTCAAGCAAGATTTACCTGTGAGTCAACAGTAGAACATAGAACAGTACAGCACTGGACAGGCCATTCAGCCCATGATGTTGTGCTGATCTCGATGCCAATTTATACTAGAAACACGAGAGACTGCAGATGCTGGAAATCTGGAGCAACACACACAAAATGCTGGAGGAACTCAGCAGGTCAGGCAGCATCTGTGGAGGGAAATGAACAGTCGACATTTTGGGCCGAGACCCTTCATCAGGACTGCCAATTTATACTAAATGTCCTCCTCCTGTGTATCATCCATATCCTTCTATTCCCTTCATATTCATGTGTCTATCTAAAAGCCTCTTAAACTCCACCAAACTGCCTGCTTCCTCTACTACCCCTAGTAATCTATTCTAAGCACCCACCACCCTCTGCGTAAAAAAACTTGCCCCTCACATCGCCTTTAAACTTCCCCCCTCTAACCTTAAAAAGATGTGCTCTGGTGTTTGACATTTCTACCCCGGGGAAAAGATTCTGACTGTCTACCCTATCTGTACCTCTCATAATTTCAAAAACCTCTATCAGTTCTCCCTTCAGCCTCCAATGCTCTAGGGAGAACAACTCAAGTTTGTCCAACCTTCCCTTAAAGCTCATACTCTCTAATCCAGGCAGCATCCTGGAAAACCTCTTCTGCACCCTCTCCACAGTCTCCACATCCTTCCTATAATGGGGTGACCAGAACCGCTCACAATACACCATGTGCGGTCTGATTAAAGGTTTATATAGCTGCAGCATGACTTCCTTACTCTTATACTCAACACCCCTACTAATGAAGGCAAGCATTCCACACACCCTCTTTACCACCTTATCTACTTGTGTAGCAACTTTCAGTGAACTATGGACCTGGACCCCAAGATCCCTCTGTACCTCAATGCCGTTAAGGGGCCTACCATTAACTGTATACTTTCTCCTCTCATTTGACCTCTCAAAGTGCAACACCTCACACTTGCCTGGATTAAACTCCATCTACCACTTATCTGCCCATATCTGTAACTGATGTATATCCTGCTGTATTCTCTGATAGTCCTTTACACTGTCTACAACTCCACCAATCTTGGTGTCATCCACAAACTTGCTAATCCATCCATCTACATTTTCATCCCAATCATTGATATACATCACACACAACAGAGGTCCCGGCATCGATCCTTGCGGAACACCACTGGTCATGGACCTCCAGCCAGAATAGTGTTGATAACCTCAGTGATTTGAGGCACCAGCAGTATTATTGAATGTGGTGGCAGCAAATGCTAGTGAGTACCATCACGTGAGACAAGTCTCTGGACAAGACAGGGGAAACATTGCAGCTCGAGAGTTTCCTGGGTGAAGGCTGGCGTCATTCTTGCAGAGGAGAATAGAGCAGGTATGATGCAGCAGTAGTGCGACTCCAAGTGTGCGTGAACCAGGATATAAAAAAGCTCATGATAGTTTCCGCAGTGGAGAGTTGTGCCAGATAAGTCAGTGAGTTAGTTTAATCAATTCAAGGGTGTGGCCAGTAAACTATATAGGCACCAAACAAGGAAACTTGTGGTATTGCTCCATAGAATGGCATTGGGAAACAACATGTCTGTTCAGGTTCCAGCTGTTTACATTGGGAGCCTTGGTGTATACAAGCAAATGTGTGAGCCTTTCATTTCATACATCACACATGGAAATGTTGTTTTTAGAGCAAATAATGTTGTGGAAATTGATGGTGATGGTGAAAATATTCCTGCACAAAATAATACTGCACAGGGTGAAAGCAAACTTTCCTTTTAATTAAAGTGGGTTCTGAAATACACAATATGTTAGTAAATCTTCTAAAGGCACAGAAAGCATAAGGTGTTTCATTTAGCAAAATAGTACAAAAATTACAGGATTATTTCAATCCTAAACCTTCAGAAATAGTGGAGAGCTATATATATAGTACTTGGAATCAGGCAAGGTTGTCTTGTTGAACTCGGCAGTGCAACCTTGCCAATGCCTGAGACAAGTTTCTTTGCAGTTCAGTTGTGAAGTGAATTCAACTGAAGTTATTAAAGATGCAGAAGCTCACACTTGATCTTATGTGCAAAGTTGCAATGTCAATGGAGATACTGTCAAAGAATTCCAAAGCAAAATTTCTGAAGTGGAACTTGTGTGGCAAGATGCAGCGCCATGCTAGATCTTGCAACAGTACCAACACTGTTACATCAGTTACTGAAGAAATGCTAGAAATGGAATTGTAGCAAAGTGGAAATGAAAATATTTTATCAATTCCTATTGGGTATAGCATTAGTCATAGACCACAGACTTTTATTAGCAGTTCTTGGTCCTGTTGGCAATATTGGCAATAACTAAGTCAAGAGTGCAAAGGTTCCCTTATCTTAATATGATCATGGGATCAAATATAGAACATAGAAACAAAATCCAATTGCATCAGCCATATGAGAATTCAGACATGAGGGTGAATGATTCTGTGATTTATGTGGGGAAAGAGTAGATAGGTTTCTGACTAAAGTTTTGTATAGCTGCAGCATCCCAAAAATCTGGAAGAGTCAGTAGATAAGTGTTCAATCTGTCATCATTGCAGAACCAAGCTAGCAAAGACAGAATTGGAAATGGCCAAAGGATTGTCCCAAAGAGTATAGATTGATGATTGCAAGAAAAGGATTGATAACTTCTTAGTATTTGTTGATAGTCACTTGTAATGAATTGAGGTGAAACATGTGTCCTGTGCTACCAAAGAATTGAGATCCATTTTCCCGTGTTTTGGTTTATTAGGAGAGCTAGTCTAAGATAATCATGCTCAGATTTGTTTGTTCAATTTAAGCACGATGATGAATCAAAACAGTATCAAACAAATGCTTCTTTTACCATATCGTCATGTGCCAAATATTCTGAGGGATAAGATATTCATGCATTTGGAAGGACAGGGCTTGATTAGAGATAGTCGGCAAGGCTTTGTTTGTGGGACATCATGTCTCATGAATTTGACTGGGATTTTTGAAGAAGTAACCAGGAAGGTCAATGAGGGCTGGGCGGTAGGCATAATCTATGTGGTCTTTGATAAGGTCAAAGTCGAGTTTATTGTCATACGCACAGGTGCAATGAAAAACTTAATTGCAGCAGCATCACAGGCACATAACAGCAGGTAAGCAGCATTCACAAGAAAAACATAGATTAAACCTAAATTATACACAATTTTTACAAGATAAAGATTCTTGAAAAGGTTTTTGGACAGATACATGGATAGGAAAGATTTAGAGGGATATGGACCAATGTGGGTAAATGGGACTAGCTTAGATGGGCATCTTGGTCAGCATGGACTGGTTGGGCCGGAGGGCCTGTTTCCATGTTGTATGACTCTGTGATTCTAAATGGTACAGTGGAGAGATCAGTGACAATTGTTGAAGTCCTGAAAAAACAAGCACACGAGTTTAATAATGAAACATCCATTAGCAAATTGTTTGCTGAACTGCAGAGCAACACCACATTGGGATGAATTACTACTGTGTAGACGACTTAGAGCGAGGCACGGTAGTGTCACGGTTAGCGTAACACTTTACTGCGCCAGCGACCCAGGTTCAATTCCCACCGCTGTCTATAAGGAGTTTGTACGTTCTCCCCTTGTCTGCATGGGTTTCCTCCGGGCGCTCCGCTTTCCTCCCACATTCCAAAGACATGCGGGTTAGGAAGTTATGTTGGCGCCGGAAGTGTGGCGACACTTGCGGGCTGCCTCAAGCACATTCTCAGTAATGCAAAAAGACCCATTTCACTGTGTGTTTCGATGTACATGTAACTAATAAAGATATCATATCGTATCATAGAACACGATTGAGTTCAGTTCAGTCAAATCTTGAGGCAAACGTGGGAGAGAAGCATCTGAGACAGAAATGAAATTATGTCTCAAGTTGTGGAGAGAAACAACTCAAACAACATGATAAAGTTCATCCATTAACACCAGCTGACATCTGACATTGGAATGATAGTTGTGGTACGAAGACATTTCTTGTGAAATTTGGAAATAAAATCAGAAATGACATATAAATCCCTTATTTGTAGCAAAAGATGTACAAGGGAATATTGGAGTTAGGTGAGTATGATTGTCTTCCAGACTGTGGGGGGAAAAAAAACACCAGATTCTACTGAACCTTTCTCGAGTGAATGCAAAACCAGCAACACTCTGAAGATCAAAGAGACATTGAAAGCCTGTGAATAGGTTAAGTCTGTAAATAATGTTTTTATGAGAATCACCCTTTTCAAAAAAGGGAGAGCCATGTAGCATATGTAGATGTATGATGTATATGCAGATGCACAGTATAGTTAGAGAAATGAATAAATAAGATGCATGTGTTCCAGCAGCTCTCTAGGTCTTTACGTGCTTCATAATTTTCCTTGCACTACCACATTTGGTACAACTAGCGTGCACATAGGTACATACATTGCACAAAGGAGTAATCTTTAATTCATGGAAATTCCTGGAGAAATTAGTTTTCAGGGCATCTTCAGCACCAGCTTAACATCACCAGCAGAAGGGAAATGTAACCAGTACCCTGCTGGATAGCGAATAATCAAGGATTGTGACCATAAAACAGATGGTGAGGTAAGGATGCAGTGATGCAGGATCCTCAATTTCTAACCTTGTCCAACTGATAAAAGGTTTTTAAGCACATTCAAGACTGAGATAGATAGATTTTTGGGCACCAAAGCTACCAAAAGATTGGGGATTGGATGGGAATGAGATAGATCAGTCATGATTTTATTGACTGCTGGTGTAGGCTTGAGTTGGAGTATAGTCATCTGCTGTTGTTCTGTTTCTGACATTCCTAATGGACGTGAAACAGACATGGCATAACTGACAATGCACACTCAAGGGAGAAGTAAGGAACAAATGAAGAAATTTGTTTATCCCAATCCCATTGCTTAAATTTGAATGCTTTGTGATTGGAGGAAATTTAAACAGCCTTTAAGTAGCTGCTTACTGATTTTCAGCCACTTTTAGGCAATAGAAGAATCACGGGCCAATGAGATTTCCTTATTGCAAAGTAATAAATTATTTCAGTTCGTAATAACTTTTAAAATCAATTGACCACCAAAGCTAGCCCTGCCTTAGCTATTTCTCTTTACCAGAGGAAACATTTAAGATAACAGGAAAAAAAATCCATGCAAGAAATGAGGAAATTACAAGACGTTACAATCAGGAATATTTTGCCTTTAAGGGTAGTGAGAGCAGAATTAATGGAAACGTTCAAAAGAGAATTGAATAACACTTGAAGGGAGAATTATGGGGGAAATGTAGGAGAGCCCTATTTAAAGATCCAGCACTGGTTTAATCAGCCAAATGGCCTCTTAGAATGCTGTAAGAGTTAATGATTTTATGCAAGTCTTGTTTTTGTCATAGTTTGACGGGGGAAGTGAAAAAAATATTTACTGCAAATTATTGAGTTGCATTCTGATGTGGAGACATCACTCCCATGCTGTGATGATGTACTGGCTTCAAATGCAGTGCTTTGTGGCCAGCACACTCTGACCCACCTCTGAGGGAGATCTTTGTACTGGAACTGAATACCTGGCATGCAAGTGGGTTTGTGAGAAAGCTGATCTAGAAGGCTAATGGTGGTGAGCTGGTTCCATGCCTATTTGATATTCATGTTCTCTATCACAATCGTGTTACATTGGTGTAGGCATCAAAAGAAGAGTCCAGGGCAATACCTTAAACACTTGCAGCCCAGGTTGATGCTTCTTTTGCCAGCTCACGAAAAATAGATCCATGTGTAACCTCCCTGGGTTCCTTACAGGGAAAGGTGTACATCAATACCAGCAGCATGGATAAAATTATTTATTTGAACGTAAAGCTTGGAATCTTCAGAGCTGGATGTGTAAGTGGGACATCTCCATGCAGAATTTTCTAACTCATTTTTCATTGCTCCATGGCCAGCAATTACTGCCCACCCCTAATTGCCCTTTAAGGAACCACCTGATTGAACTAGCACTGTCCTTCTGGTGAGGATACTTCCACTGTGAGAGATCCAGGATTTAGATCCTGTGACAACAAAGGGCCAGCAATATCTTTCAAAGTCAAGATGATGGCTTACTTGGAGGGCAACCTGAAGGTAGTGGTCCTGCTGCCTTTGTCCTTCTTGATGGTAGAAGTTGCTGGTTTGGGAAATATTATCATAGTGGCTTGGGTCAGTAACTGTAGTGCAATTTGTAGATGGTACATTCCATGCAGCCACAGAGCACTACTGGTGGAAAGAATAAATTTTTAGGGTAGTGAATGGGGTGTCAGTCAAGCTAGCTGCTTTCTCCTGGGTAGTGTCATGCTTCTTGTGTGTTGTTGGAACTGCATTCATTCAGACATGTAGAGGATATTCCATCATGCTCCTGACTTGTACTTTCTAGATGGTGGAAAGACTTTGGTCTTGATGTCCATCAACATCACTTTTACCAGAGTGTCTTGATACCTTACTCAATCCAATGTTCCCTTGATATCAAGGGCAGTCACTCTCACCTCACCTCTGGAATTTAGCTCTATGGTCCATGTATGAACCAAGGTTCTGATGAGGTCTGACCCAAGCTGAACATCGTTGAGCAGGTTATTGGTGTTTAAGTGGCCCGGAGTACCATTGCTGATGCAACTACTATTATTTCATTGATAACTGAGAGCAGGCTGATAGGGCAGAGATTGGATTTCTCCTGCTTGTGCCCCTGAGCAATTTTGCACAATGTGTGGTAGGTGCCATTACTGTGATTATAGTCGAACATTTTGCTGGCGGCATGGTTAGTTCTGGAGCACATCTTCATTACTACTGTTGTCTGATGCCATAGTCATTTCCATGTTGAATGTTCTCAGCCGGTAGTGTAGCAGTTAGCGTAACACTATTACAGCGCCAGCGACCTAGGTTCAATTCACACCACTGTCTGTAAGGAGTTTGTACGCTCTTCCCGTGACTCCGTGGGTGTCCTCCAGGTGCTCCAGTTTCCTCCCACAATCCAAAGATGTACGGGTTAGGAAGTTGTGCACATGCTGTGTTGGCGCCGGAAGCGTGGTGACACTTGCGGGCTACCCCCAGAACATTCTACGCAAAAGATGTATTTCACTGTGTGTTTCGATGTACATGTGCGGTTTCGCGGTTTCCTCCCACATTCCAAAGATGTATGGGTAGGTTAATTTGGGTTTAAAATGGGCGGTGCGGACTCGTTGGGCCGGAATGGCCTGTTACCATGCTGTAAGTAAAATTTTAAAAATTCAAAATTTAATTTAAAAATAAAGATCTTACCTTACCTTATTTTGTATGTCTAAATAATCAAATTGGCTAAAGACTGGCTTCTGTTTTGCAGGGGATTTCAGGAATTCGATCATCCACTCAGTGCTTGTGGCTAAAGATGATTGCAGATGCTGGTCTCACTTTATTGAGGATGTGGATGTTCTTGGCTCCTCCTCCTCCCCCCCCCCCCCCCCCCCCATTAGCACCATTCACAATTAGACACAACAGGAATGCAGAGCTTTGATCTGATCTGTTAGTTGTTGAATTACTTAACTCTGTCTACTGCATCATGTTTCTGCTGGTTCCCACATCTACCTTGCAGCTTTGCAGGTTGCTTGATTCTGCTCCTGATCTGCTCTTCTGTACTCCTCATAGATCCAGGATTGATCACTTGCTTGATAGTAATGTTAGAGCAAGGGTTAGGTCAGGCCATGATGTTCATATTGTGGTGGTGTACATTTCAGCTGTTTTTGGTGGTCCTCAGTGATGTCCAGTGTTAAGTTGCCAGATCTGAGTTTATCCCACTTGCCAAATGATAAAGGGTGATCTTTGTTTGACTTTGCTTCCATACACACTGTGCATTGGCACTATTGTAGAAAGGAAGATGTGTAAATCAGATTATGTCAGTATTTTGATTGAGATGTTGACCAAAAAAGATGAACCTCTAGTTGCATTAGAAAGTTGGCAGGCTGTCATGTGAGTTGGCGGTTTGCCTCTGCCTCTATTCAATGATTTCCATTGATCTACTGTAAGATGAATTGCAGGAATGAATGGCATAGTGAAAGAGATGAGCTGTTGAGTTAATGAGCTTGTGTCCTCCCCTCTCAGATTTCTACACAGGAGTTGATCAGCCTGAGTGCATCCATTAGCTTTAAATAACATCACCACTGAAGAAGCACAGTAGTTAATAATTAATAAATGGATGAATGCTTTACCTTTTAATTTGTTATTTGATAAGACTCATTGTCTGTCTACAAAGCTATTGCCAACTTAACCTGATCCCTGGGGTGTAATTTTGGTGAAATGCAAGCTATTAATTGGCCCAAATGTTATCACTGATAAAGAGTCTAGGCTTTCTCCATCATTTGTATGCGCTAATAGATTATAGGTGTTAAAGATTATCATCCTCATTTTCAAGTCACTCCAAGGCTTTGCCCTGCTGTACCTTTGTAACCTCCACCCCTCTCTGTGTTCCTCCAAATGTGCCCTCTTGAACTTAACTGGTATTAATCACTGCAGCATTGGCTAGCTTATCTTCACCTGTCAGGGTCCTAAGCTCTAGATTTACCTCCCTAAACCACACTGCTCTCCACCTCTCTTTCCTCTTATAAGATGTTCTTCAAAACCTACTGCTTTGACAAAGCTTTTTGATCAGCAGCCTACTTAATTTCTCATGTGGCTTTGTGTCATATTTTATTTTGATATATTCCCATCAAACATAGAACATAGAAACACTTGTTACTTTAAGTGCACTCCATGAATACATTTTTTATTGAAAGATTCTGTTTTGAAAATATGTTTTGCAAAAACAATTCTCTATTGTGCTTGTTTACATTCAGTATGAAACAAAAACGGGTAATCTTCTCAATTTCTGTGTAATTCATTAACATTTCTGCTTGTTCCAAATGAGAGTGAACATTGAAAGTCATGTGTGAAAATGATTTGACAGGAGTTTGTGGATTGCTGAGGTTAGAAGAGTATATGGTTACATTGGGATTACTTAAAGTGGAACTTAATTTGCTTGAGCAGCAAGACAATAATAGCAAATTAAAACCTTCATGCCTTGTAACTGCGCTGAATGTGAAATGGAGCTTGGTTTAAAGTAAAACATCACCTGGAGCTAGAAACATGATTGTAATTAAATTGAGCTCTTTGGTTCTGAGAAGATATGCTAAAAGGGTTTTGAAGTAGACAACAAATTAAATTGTTGATTTGATATTGCATTTACAACAGAAACATATTGAATTTTTTTTATGGGGCAATAATCATTAGAAATGAAAATCTCCATGCTCTATAATCGCTCAGTACATTAAAGGATTAAAAACCATCCAGAGTGCCTGCCACTCACTGGAGTCATGTAAGCACAATGTGAGCAAATTATTGATGGAGGTAGAGTTGGTGATATATTCTACAGGGACTTCAGTAAGGCCTATGACAATGTCCCACGTGGGAAACTGGTCCAACGGTTATAGCCCAAGGGATCCAGGGCAAGTTGGCAAATTGAATCCAATGTTGGCTTGATAATAGGAGGTGAAGTGTGATGGTCAAGTGTTGTTTTTGTGATCAAAAGCCTGTGACCAGTGGTGTACCATAAGGATCGGTGCTGAGACCCTTACTAATACTACATTAATGATTTAGATATGAAAGTAGGAGGTATGATTAGTAACTTTGCAGGTGACTCAAATGGTGAGAAGGGTAGTTTTAGGCTATAGGACAATATTGATCAGTTGGTAAAATGGGCAGAGCAATGGCAGATGGGACTTAATCTTGATAAGGGCAAGGTGATGCACTTTGGGAGGACTAGTAAAGGTATGACATATGCAATGAATGAAAGCAAAGTAAAAATGAACACATAATCTGTTTTACTGAGGGATAACTATTGGTCATGAACCAAGGGGAATTCCCCTCCTGCTTTTGAATTAAGGCCATGGAATCTTTTACCCTCATCTGAGGGGAAGCTGGGAATCAGGGTGACATTTAATCTGAAAGATGACATTTTCAACAAGGATTTCTGCAGAGATTTTCAACCCTTTGGGAACAGGGTGAAGCAATCTTTCTGGGATCTTTAGGACCTGACGATCTGGCCCTGAGTTTGAACAAAGCATCACTGACAATTCTAATGTTAGATACTATTCATAACCCATCTAACAAATGGAAAATTTGCTTTGAGATTAAATTCTTCCTCACAGATTGTACAGATTGCCCAACCTGAACCTTCAGGATCTGCAAGCGATGACAAACTGTCAAATGCACCGGGTTTAACAGAGAAGGGAAGCATTTGCAGTCCATGTTTCCAAATGCCCATTATAATTTGCCTCTCCATTTATGTCATCATCAAAAATCCTTGAAGAAATTATTCATACCCTATTCCACCATTCAGTTCGATTACCTCTGGTCTGTAACTTAATTCCATCCACTCACTACTGCTCTGTGGCCAGTTGTGGTATCTTTATTCTATAATGATTCCATGTTTTGTGTTTCAGATGCAGCCCAGTTGATGTGGTTTGAGCGTGTCTATGTTTGGCTCCTGTGTTTGGAGAAGTATGCTATTTACCCAGCTGTGGTACTCAGTGCACTTACCAATGATGCTTTCTCCCTCAGCAGTCACAAGAAGCTCGGCATACAGTAAGCAGCTATATGTTTATATTACACACATTATATTTTGTATTTAGGAATTGTGTTAATCACCTTTACCTGTTCCCATCTGTCTTTGTTGGTGGTGATATTTAATCAGTTTCAATGAACATGTTTTTTGAACTATTTTACATTATTTATCTAATCCTCCCCCAGCACATAGCCACAAAATAATGGGAGAAGTCTCTTCACACAGAGAGTGGTAAGGCTGTGGAATGTACTACTGGGGTTGGGAAGTGAGACCAAGCTCGTTCAAGGATAGGTTAGTTTGGAGGTCGAAGCAAATGGGTAATGGCAACAGGGCAACTGGAGGGATCAGGGAACTGCTTGAGTAGAGACTGTTCTGTTGGCTTTCCACTACAGTTCCGAATGTAGGCCTGTTTATTCAATGTATTGACCTTGTAAAGGTACAGTACAGTGTCAATGTGCAGTACCTGTGTTGATAATCCCTACACGGAGAGCTCACCATGTTAGTTCACTTCCAGGAGAAAAAGAATCATTGCCGGCATCTGACTATATCATTGAGCAGCTCTATTATAGAGTGGCAGAGACAGACTCACCCATTCAACTGAGGAACGGTTTATAATATATGGAGCATGTATGCTGATCTCCCCACTGTTAGGCCATGTGACACCACTTACGGTTTGTTGCCTCTACCTTCATCGCACTCTACAACTTGGATCTCGCTACCACCTTTAACTTTCTGCTCACACTGCTCTCCTGCGTGGCACTACTTCTGTTGCAAAATATGAAATGACAAACAGCCAAGGTTGTAGATTGACGGGGAAACAAAACAAAAATGACAGTTTATCTGAGCTACGTGTGTCACTGTGCTGCCTTGGTCTTGGCATAGTTAGCTAGACTTCAACCATTATAAGTGACTTATTATTACTCTGGTGTTCCCAAATCCTACAATAAAGAGAGAAAATGGTGTCATGGGAAAATAAGCCCCATCATAAAGTCTTTTAACCTACATGAAATATATTAAAAATGTTAAATCAGTGTGCACAATCTAACGACTTCATCCATGGTGAGTTTCAGTGTCCATATTTATAATGGCAAATGGCAGTATCAGACTACAATTTACACCCTCTCTGCAGCAAAGGTGTGTGCTCAATGCCATGACTGGCTAGATTGTATAATTACTGTGTGACAGGTTTAAATCAATAAATTCAACTACAATTGGAAAAGAAGGAGTTTGTTTAGGAAACACAAGCAATCTGATTTCAAAATCGTAGTTAAGTCACTGTGGACCAATGACCTCCTCACAATTGAACCCACCTCACCTCTGCACTGCAGCCTAAGGGAGAATGACCAGTATAATCTGCATTTATATTCTGCAAAGTTGTTCTTTATTTTGCAGTTGCGATGTTTTAATGATGACTGTGGCCAGTATGAAGCTGCTGCGCTCTTCCTTCTGTAATCCAACATACCAATACGTTACATTGAGTTTTACAGTCCTCTTCTTCCAGTTTGACTGCAGGAGTGCCTCTGAGACATTTTTGCTGGATTTCTTCTTGATGTCAATCATATTCAGCAAGGCAAGTGATTGATTAAGTAACGTGTGCAATAAATACACATGTATGTTATGTATATATTGAAAAATCACCCTTGGTGATAGGTGGTATAAGCAATATGATGGTGAATGATACTTGTTGGATATGATGGTAATTAGTTCTTGTGCTGGGATATCTTGCAAATAATCCTCATGGGATGTGATGGTGAATAGTCCATGTGGGATATGATCGTGATTAGTCTTGTGGTGGGAAATTAATGTGAATAATGTGGGATAGGATGATATATTTTCTTTGACAGATAGATTGACAAATAGACAGACTTCTCATTATCTCAATCCAATGTTTTGGAATGAAATGTTTGCAATTGACACCATTCTTTTAACTCATTGATTTACATAGCACTTCACATCTTATACAGGTCACCTGAGGGGGAGCAGAGTCTAGAGTGATTATGTAGTGCCATTAAGCTAGTTTTGTAAAATCTTTTTTTGATTGAGATGTGTTTACAAATCAGCATAATTAAATGTCAGTCAGGTGACTTTCAGCATCTAAATATCAAGTATTACAGAGTAGCTTTCATCTTCTGCCACTTAGCATGGTCTCACTTGGCTAGGTGAAAGTCAGGTGTGGTTTCAAAGTGTTGAGTAAACAATCAAGCACACACAGGGAATAAATAATAAGCACCAAAAATAGCTTTCAAGCAGTGTAAATTCTCCATATTTTTCTAATTGAAAAATCTTGAGCTTAGTATTATACAGTATCTTTTGTTGAGGCCTCCAAAAACTGTGTTGGTAATCAAAGGACACAGAAATTTCACCCAAGGGGCTACAGAATTCAAAAAGCCACATCTTGAGGTAACTATTTCCATTTAACCTGCAGTTAGTAACTGACCCTACTGTTGTTAAGAAGAGCTAATTTAAAGTTAATCTAGGAGTACTTTTGTAAGCAAATTTGTGGCAGAGAGCCATTGTTTCTCTGACAATAAGATTAATGTCTATTCCAGTAATTGGAGCCCATAATCCAACTAACCCTTCAGGGCTGTACTGAGTGTTGAGACTTTGGGATCAGGTGTTAAACCAAGACCCCAGCCCATCATAAAATTCTCCACACATTCTTTTGAAGAAAAGCAGGGTGCTTTTCCTTGATCTTTCAGAAAGTTGTGGAAAAAGCCTTAACCTTCATCTCCTAGGGAGACAAACAGATGCACTCGAACGTCAGGGTCATAAAGGATGGAAACCCCTGGAAAGGAGTAGTTGGCAAGGAGGAAGTAAGGAAAGCTAACTCCAACAGAGCCTTCCTCCTGAGCAGATGCTAGGGACACATTCTTGTCATAACTTACACCCTGTTTTATCAGAGACGCAAGCACAAGACGTGACAACACCCAGAATACAGTCACTGACACCTGCCAGGTTATGTAATCATCCAAACAAAGGATTGCAAGGATGTCCCAATCATCTGGGCCAAGGCAGATACCAAAGACAATTGGACTGGCCATTGCCTAATTCTCTCTGATTTATCCATTACCTTAGCTCCAAAACAATGACAGCGATAGAAACATTGCAGCAAGATAATCCATGTTTGAAGCTCTTGAACACATTGGCCTGGACTGCCCTGAGGTATACAATAATTAGTACCTGTGAAGAGACTCTTGTCTACCAGAAAACATTAGAACCGGTTTGATGAAAGTGATCAGGACTTACTAACTGAAAACTCAAGGTATTATTAGATTAGAAAGTCCAGCACATATTCAGGGAAAAAGAAACAGCTTTGCAGGTACCTGAAGGATGAGCTCCAACAGGAAACCCGTGACCCAATTCACGTTTGGTGGGTGCAAAGAGCACAGCATCACTGATAACCATGACGTTTGCAGATGCTGTCACAACCACCTATGATCCAAATGCCCAAAGGCCCATTGTACGAGACCGAAGAATAGAAGAGAGCTTATCAAGGATAGAGGAGAGGCAGTCAGTGCCTAACAGATGGAATACTTCAAAGAACTCCTCACCCTTGACACAAATGTCTTTGACTCCAACCCAAAGCATGCTTTCTGATCAAGCTCTGACCTACAAGTCATTGAAAAGGCCACATGTCAACTGGCCTTGGGAGCAGACAGTGGCCGTGCTCTAGTTCTCAAACTTGGCAGAGATGGACTGCAGACACAAATTCACAGCCTGGTAAAGTCAAAAAGTAATACAGCACAGAAACAGGCCCTTCGGCCCAACTCGTTCATGCTGACCAAGGTGCCCACCTAAGCTTTTGTCTCATGTCCCTCTAAACCTTTCCTATCCATATACTTATCCAAATATATATTTAAATCTTATTATTGTACCTCCCTCAACTATTTCTGCTGGCAGCTCGTTCCAAATACACACCACCCTCTGTGTGAAGAAGTCACCCCTCAGGTCTCTTTTAAATCTTTGTCCTCTCACCTTAAACCTATTTCCTTTAGGTTTTGGTTCCCTTTCCCTGGGAAAAAGACTGTGTACATTCACCCTAACTATGCACCTCATGATTTTATACACCTCTATAAGATCACCCCTCAGTCTCCTATACTCCAAGGAATAAAGCCCTACTCTGACCAATGTCTCCCTATAACTCAAGCCCTGGCAACATTCTCGTAAATTTTCTTTGCACTCTTTCCAGCTTAATAATATTTTTCCTATAACAAAGTGACCAAAACAGTGCACAATACTCTAGGTGCAGCCTCACCATCGTCTTGTACAACTGCAACATAATGTCCCAACTCCTATATTCAATGCCCTGATTGATGAAGGCCAGCATGCCAAATGCCTTCTTCACCACCCTGTCTACCTGTGATGCCCCTTTACCGAACTATGTACTTATACTCCTAGGTCCCTCTGTTCCACAGCACTCCCCAGGGCCCTACCATTTCCTCTATGTCCTACCCTGGTTTGTCTTCTCAAAATGCAACACCTCACACTTATCTGAATTGAAAGCCATTTGCCAACTTCAGCCCACTTATCTAGCTGATCAAGATCCCCCAGTGGTTTTTGTAACTTTCTTCACTGTCTACAAGACCACCTGTTTTAGCACCATCTGCAAACTTACCAACCATGCCTTGTACATTCGCATCCAAGTCTTTTATATAAATAATGAACTACAAAGCGGAAGATATGCCAAGAACCTCAGAGCTGTCATGATTGTGACCACCTTCAAGGATGGAGACAGATTTGATTGTGGTAACTGCAATGGGATGTCCACGCTTTCTACCACAGGAAAAGTCATTACCAGGATGCTCCTCAACTCCCTCCTCTCAGGGGCCAGAGATGCTCCCTGAATCAGTGGAAATAGTGTCCATCTAGAGGCACAATGGACATTTGGTATTGGTATTGGTTAATTATTGCCATTTGTACTGAGCTGTAGTGAAAAACTTGTCTTGCACACCGTTCATACAGATCAATTCATTACACAATGCATTTAGGTAGTACAGGGTAAAACAATAACAGAATAGTGTTACAGCTACAGAGGAAGTGCAGTGCAAGTAGACAATCAGGTGCAGGATCATAAGGAGGTAGATTGTGAGGTCAAGAGTCCATCTTATCGTATAAGGGAATCGTTCAGTAGTCTTATCACAGTGGGGTAGAAGCTGTCCTTAAGTCTGGTGGTATGTGCCTTCAGGCTCCTGTATCTTCTACCCGATGGGAGAGGAGAGAAGAGAGAATGACCCGGATGGGTGGGGTCTTTGATTTTGCTGGCTGCTTCACCAAGACAACAAGAGGTAAAGACAGAGTCCAAGGAGGGGAGGCTGGTGTTCGTGATGCACTAGGCTGTGTCCACAACTCTCTGCAGTTTCTTGTGGTCCTGGGCAGAGCAGTTGCCAAACCAAGCCATGATGCATCCAGATAGGATGCTTTCTATGGTGCATCTGTAAAAGTTGGTGAGAATCAAAGGGGACAAACCAAATTTCTTCAGCCTCCTGAGGAAGTAGAGGTGCTGATGTGCTTTCTTGGCAATATGTGTTTGGAACTTGAAGCTCTCACTGCATGCCAACCCTAAGGGAAATGCAGTGAGCTGCATCAACCACTATACGTGGCCTTTCTTGACCTCATAAAACTCGGTTAATCAAAAGGAACTGTGGTATCCTTCTGAAATTTGGCTGCCCACAAAATTTCATCATCTTACTACATCTGCTCAGGATGGTGTGCTGGTTATGATTTTAACAATGGGTCCACAACAGGCCCAATTTCAGTGCCGATTGGTGTCAAGCAAGGCTGTGTTATTGCCCCAGCACTTTTTTCGATCTTTCTTTCTACAATATGGCATCTCACTTCTCACTGGAGTGGAGCTAATCTACAGGATAAATAGGAAAGTTTGATCTCCACTCCAGGACCAAGGTCACTAGCTTCTCTCATCAACCTGTTTTATGCAGACGATGCTTGCATATGCCTGTTTGGATGCCGAACTCCAAGTCATCACCGACTTGTTGGCCTTGCTCTTAAACACCTGTAAAACAAAGCTCCTCTACCAACGTGTACGACGCCACTCTCTGACAATATGGGGCAAGAACTAGACTGGAAAATGTAGAGCACTTCCTATATCTGAAGAACACCTCCCCACAAAGGCAAATGTTGGTGCTGAAATTCACCATTGGTTGTCTGAGTAAAAGTGTGTTTGAGAATCAAAACTCAAAACCAGCGCTAAGCTCATGGTCTACTGGGCAGCAGTGATCCCTGCACTCCTGAGTATTTCTGAGATATGGATTACCAACAGTAGACACTTCAAAGCTTGAAGACGTCCTCCAACATCCTCCAAATCCACTGGTGTGATAAGTAAAACAACATCAACCTCATGGAGACACAAGAGACGGCATATGCTCGAATATGGAGTGAAAAGCAAACTGCTGGAAGAACTACAGCAGGTCAGGCAGCATCTGTGGAGGGAAATGGACAGTTGACATTTTGGGTTGAGACCCTTCATCTGGACCGCAGATGAATGGTTTCAGCCCAAAACGTTGATGGTCCACTTCCCTCCACAGATGCTGCCTGACCTGGAGTTCCTCGAGCAGTTTCTTTTTTTTTGCTAATATCAAGCTCGTCTCGGGAGTGGCATGCCAAGCAATGAGATGCTAATGGCGAGGCAGCAGTCAATGCTGCTGTATCTCAGCTCCAGGACCCGGTTCAATCCTGACCTCAGCTGCTGTCTTTGCGCAGCTTGGATGTTCTCTCTGAGATTGCCTGGGTTTCCCGCGGGTACTCCAGTTTCCTCCCACATCTGAGTAATGTGCTGGTAGGTTAATTGGCTCTTGTTAAAATTACTCTTCAGTGAAGGTTAATATAAAAAAATAGTGGAGTTGGAGAGTGGGTGGGGATACAGGGAAATAATGAAGGAGGATGGAGACTAATGAGATGGTCCCCTGGGAGGCAGCATGATTCTACTGGGCTTTATGGCTTCCCCTTGTGCCATTATAATCTATGATAGCTATACTTAGTTGACCCCAATGGATGTGCCATGCACCTGACACCGGACTCCCAAGGTATGGACTTTATTCTGAGCACTGTCCCATCAAGAGAGTACCAGGAGGATAGAGGAAAACAAATCAAGAATATTCTGAAAACCAGCTTGAAGAAGTCTCTCAGTCCTGGCCCTTGAGCGCTCAAAATAGAGAGGGAACATTTGGGTTGGTGTTGATAACCTCAAATTCTTTTGTCGGGTTCACAGCAGAAGCCCAGTGTAAAGGGTGAGAGTGATCATTTCCCAAGTTACCCAGCTGCCCTCCCCTCCGTCACCTCCTGCTGTAACAGAGTCTGGGTGTCCCACATTGGCCTTTTCAGCCACCTCACAACCCATAGAACTGGAGTGGAAGCAAGTCATCCTTGAGCCCTAGAGTTGGAGTAAGAACAAATTATCCCTCGGCTAACATCATCAAAAACAGATCATCATACTATTTCACTGTCATTTATTCATCTCACTGTTTAGGAGTTACTGATTGCAATTTGACTGATGCATTTCTTGCATTACAACAGTGACTACACTTCAAAAAGTACTTAGTCAGTTATAATGTGCTTCAAGACCTCCTGAGGTTGTGAAGTATGAGTTTTTCTTTCAACAAAGTCTGACTAAGGCTCCAAGCAGTAGGATTTCTAATCCTCTCTCTTGCCCAGATACAGAGCCAGGCCCTGGGAGTATCCTGGAGAAGAATGTGAGGGTTGGGAAATGTGTGAATCACAGGTAAATGTTCAGATTTTCCTCCCACTTGTGCAAATCAAGAGGATCTGATTTCCAACCCACGTCCCAAATTACCTCTCAGTCCTCGGCCCAGGTGAAGTGTAACAGCCAGACAGGAGGAATAACACCCGCTATGTTTTCACACACTGATTCCTCTCCTTGTGTCCCTGAGTCATTCAGCAGGGGGCATTTGTTAGTTGTATTAAGGAGATTTCACCGTTCACTTTTAAGCCTTGAAGAACTCCTCCACTAACTCAGAGGGAAGGAATTTGAAAGCAGGGCTTTATCTTGGCACAGACTGCATGAGATAGGAGCAAGTAACTAGCATCATGCATTCCTTTTTCTTTAGTCCCATCACACTATTTGTGTTTCTCCCCCTCTCTGTGACTTCTGGTTTGTACACTCTTCCCAGCCACTGTCCTGCTCTGCACTAATGTGCTAAGAGTTTTAGTGACTTGTTCAGACTCTCCCAAGGGACTGGATAATGATTTCATTGTGACTTCATACATCTGTCAATCCTACTACCCTAGAAGGAATAGAACTGATTAAAACAAAACAAAGCAAAAATATACAACATTCATAGATTTGCAGATTTTCTAAGCCACATTAAGCTTTGTTTGGTGAGGTGGAGGTTTGCCTATCAGGAAAGCCTTAACAGATTGGTTTGTTAACTGCATAAGCAAACAGGCTAGCGGTAACCTGTTCGAAGATTTAATATTATTACAGGATTCTGTAGGATAGCCATAGAGAAGATGTTTTCACCCATGCACGAGTCCATAGTTCCAGTAGAGAAATGTTTCCAATGTGAGAGAGCTGAAGATGTAAAACTTGTTTCCATGGTCTGTAACTGAAGTGAATTGTGTAAATGCACTGCAGGAGGCCCTGGGGATGTACATGGGAGAGGGAGCAATAAAAGGGTTGAGGAATGTTTTAAATCAAACAGCGTGGAAGGAGGCAGACATCTATGGCATTGACCATTTGGGCTAACTGGCCTGTTTCTGTACTGTAAATTCTATTTTCTTCAAATTACAGGCAGTAAATTACTCTGCACACACAGCAGTAGAGTGAGCACCCAAAGCGTCCTTTATCTCTTTCCCCTCTGCCCTCATGACCTGCCCATCAATTCCCCACCTCCTTCCCTTTATTCCATGGTCCACTGCCCTCTCCTACCGGATTCCTTCTTCTACAGCCCTTTGCCTCTTCAGCTTCTTACATCACTCCCTTTCATCTCCCTTCCCCCTCTCACCTGGACTCACCTGCCAGCCTGTGCTCCTCCCCCTCCTCCGACCTTTTTATTCTGGCTTCTGCCCTCTTCCTTTCCAGTCCTGATGAAAGGTCTCATCTCGAAACGTCGACTGTTCATTTCCCTCCATAGGTGCTGCCTGACCCGCTGAGTTCCTCCAGCATTTTGTGTGTGTTGCTCCAGATTCCAGCATCTGCAGAATCTCGTGTCTTTGTTTTTGCATGCTGACTCTGGCTCACTGACCCCATGCACTGTAGGATATCCGTAGAGAAGATGTTTTCACCCATGCACGAGTCCATAAATCCAGGGAGCTCGGCATCAAACAGCATCCATGCAACATAACCCGATGCTCAATAGCTAAGCTGCACTCCATTCCGTATGGGCGTGGTGCTGTTACTAAAACAATAAGTCGTGGAAAATTTTTAAGCACAATGATTGACAGGTTTGTAATAAGCACACAATGATATTTTTACCTTGTGTCCCAGTGCTTGCAATAGATGCTGAGGGAGGGGTGGGGGTAGGTTGTCATTTGAAAATTTCAAGACCGAGAAATACATTTTTGTTGGATAAGAGTATGGAAGAAAAATGGGGAAATGGATTTGTGATGCAGATCACCCATGATCTAATTGAATAGTGGAACAAGCTTGAGGAACGGAATGTTTCAGTCCTGCTCAATGCACTGCTGATATATGAAGGACACTTTGGAACAGTTAGAAAGATCCCACAGACTGAAGGTGCAACCTCATCATGTTAAGTGTCACAGTGATCAGTATACACCAGTTCTAAATCTCCCAAGGATTTTATTTTTAGCTTAATTGCTATCTGTAGTCAGACACAAGTACAAAGATATGAAGGCTGACCTGATGTAATTAAAGCACGATTAAAACATCTGCACCCACTTTCAAAATTAAAGTCAGACTTGAGGAGCATGCTGAGCTTTTAAGTTTGGATTTTGGTGATTGTTCATGAACACATCAACTTTAAAAACCTTTTGTTTAAGGAGAATGTGAAGGTATTTTTGCAAACATTTCTTTGGCAACAGCAGTGACTCATATTCATGTGTTACTGAAACTAATTAGCAGTTATTAAATTACTGAGATGTATGGGGTTGGGGGAAACGCTTTCAGTTGCTATGGCAACCATATGGTACTGGCTTCTGAAAACTCTTAATTAAAGGTTAATTTGTAGATGATAGCTCTGCAGATTAGTGCTGTGACAGAGCTCATTGTGTGAACTCCCACTCCCGAATAGCAAGTGGGAAGAGGAACACAGTGGATTCTTTTTATACTTATTGCTTATTTTCCCATTGCATCCCCCAACCTTACCAATAAATCCTCAATAGACGTGGAATGGGCACTCCATGCTTTTGTGGAAGAGAGAAACTAATATGAAATATTCTGCATTCCCAGCCCCACTACATTTTGCTCTCGCTGACTTACTGGGGAGTTTTTTTCGTTCCAATGCCTGCCTGCAGGGAGCTGTGAACACAGACATCTGGTTGCTGTGACAAGCAAATGATAGTGAAATACACGTACACAAATGTTCTCATGTGACTGGTGATGGGTGTAGGAGTTGACAGGAAAAAGGGTGATATTTGCAGATTTTTTTTTAGAAAAGCTGAAAGGAGAGCTATTAGCAAAACAAAAATGAGAAATGAATGACAGAATAAGAGCTGCTGATGAATAAAATGATACATTTTAGAGCTTTAACATATGTAAAACTGGTATCATACGGAATTAATTTTTCTCACTCACTATCTTAACTTGCATATCCCACTCATAAATCCCATCTTCAAATCCTGAATTGGTTTCATTGCTAATGGACCAGAAAACTGCTTGCACCAGAGCAGAATCAATAATTCACCCAATGAATATACCCGGCACAAAGTTAACATTCGAGTGCATATAGATGTGAACTCGCAGTGAGATGTTCACTATGCACCATTTAATTTATTGCACGGATAACAGTTTGCTCAATTTGCTGGAGTGTCAAACATAACACTTATCCCATGACTGCACAGGAGCAAACAACATCCTGCTCATAATCAATCCCCCACTGAATAGCTCTCCTGCTTAGCTTTACTTCCATTGAAGGAGAACTGTATGCACGTGTATTTCCTACATATATGCAAAGAACTTACAGCACAGATAAAGGCCATTGCCAAACTGGTCTATGCTAGTGCTTATGATCTACTCAAGTCTGCTCCTCCAGACATTTATCTAGCTTTCCTTTATATGCACTTAAACTGTTTGCCTCCACCATATATGGCTGTGAATTCCATATACTCATTGCTTACTGAGCAGTTCCTCGTGAATTCACTATTTGATTTATTAATGACTACCTTACAGTTATCGCCCACAGTACTGGTCTCCCCCACAAGCATTTTCTGCTCAGCTACGTCAACTAGCCTTGTCATAATTTTAAAGCCTCCATTTTCTCTCAGTTCTTTAGAGGACAGATCACCTCAAGCCCTTGCAGTTGCCAATTAAACTTGCTTTGATTCGCTCGTAAATGAAAATCAGAAAAAACTGCATATTGCTTTGATTCTTCCCTTTTGTAGTTCATTGTCATTGGTGCCCTCTCAGATGGCACTTATGATGAGCAGGGGAGTTCTCACCAATTGTCCTTAGCCAAACTTTATCCCTCAGCTAAGCCCACAATCAAAAACAGATTGACTGATTATTATCATGATGCTGTTTCTGTGATCTTGCTGTGTACTAATTAGCTGTTTTTTTGTACATTGCAGCAGTAATTTCAAAGTGTTTAATTTTGGAATGATTGGGCAAGGCAAAGTAATAAAATAAGTAAAGAAAGAATTGCTGAATCCAAATGGAATTCTTTAAGCACATTTATTTATGAGCCTGTAGCAGAGCAAAAGCCTTCCCTTAATAAATGAGGACAGTAACTTTAAAAATAATTATGATTCAGGTGACTGCTTCACTTTCAATCCTTGTTGTGTGAAGTCAAAAACTGTGAGAAGGCTATGGCATAGATTTAAGTTGCGTTTGAGTGAAACTAAAAAAATGCAGACAAAAATTAGGCAAAAGCTGCATAATTGTTTCCTGGTGACAGGAGCTGTTAGAATAGAATGCATGTGGGTCAGCCAAGATTTTAACATCCCAGAGCAATTTTATATTTATATGCATTCCCAAGATGACCCAAGTACTTGCAGCTAGTAAACAGCCACTAAAATCCAGCCTGCTCCATTCAATTCGATCATGGCTGATCTGCATATCGATTCCACTTACCTATCTGTCTTCTGTATTTCTTATAAGTGATCGATCTCATTCTTGAAATTCTCAGGGAGGAGACAGAGTCTATCTATGCCCCTTTATGAGTATGGAATGGTCTATCTGTGCCTATCTACTCTATCTATGCCTCTTATAATTTCCACTAGCCTTTTTGTGGAAAAACTGCTTTAATCCTAAGTGACTTTGATCTTAAGATTGTGTTTGTCTTGTTCTGGCATCACCCACATGAGGAAATAATTCCCCTTTATCTAACCTCCAGTGTAATAAACTCAATTCAGTAACCACTCAGTCTTCCAAACCTATGTTGCCCAAGTTACAGCCTGGAGGCATCATCTAGCCTGCCAGATGTTTCTTTGTGGCCCATCCCCATAGCCTTTGGTACAACCATGAGGCACTGCATGCTTGCCACACATTGCTCTTGTCCAAGCTATCCATTTCATGGTTTAAATGACGTGGGGAGAGTCGGCTCATCCTCAAAACCTAACAAGCCCAGTTTCCTTTCCTTTGGATTGTCAAACATGCACCACTCACTTTAGTAAGTTTGTATTGTTTTAATAATTAAAATTGGCTATTTGTCATTATGTAAAGCAATGAATATGTTAAAGGCAGTTATAAAAAAATTCAAGCAATTTATGCCATCAAACTCATAAAACGCTAGTCAAATACTAGGTTAAACATAGAACATAGAACAGTACAGTATTGGACAGGCCATTCGGCCCACGATGTTGCGCTGATCTGGATGCCAATTTGTACTAAGTGTCCTCCTCCTGTGTATCATCCATATCCCTCCATTCCCTTTATATTCATGTGTCTATCTAAAAGTCTCTTAAACTCCACAAAACTGCTTGTTTCCACTACTACCATTGGTAAAACATTTCAGGAACCTACCACTCTCTGAGTAAAAAAAACTTGCCCCTCAAGTCAACTTTAAGCTCCACCCCCCCCCCCAAAAAACTTAAAAGTATGTCCTCTGGTGTTTGACATTTCTACCCAGGGAAAAGATTCTGACTGTCTACCCTATCTATGCCTCTCACAATTTCAAAAACCTCTATCAAGTCTCCCTCAGCCTCCGACACTCTGGTGAGAACAACCCAAGTTTGTCCAACCTTTCCTTATGGCTCATACCCTCTAATCCAGGTAGCATCCTGGTAAATCTCTTCTGCACCCTCTCCACAGTCTCCACATCCTTCCTGTAATGGGGTGGCCAGAACTGTACACAATACTCCAAGTGTGGTCTGACTGAAGGTTTATATAGCTGCAGCATGACTTCCTTACTCTAATACTCAACACCCCTGCCAATGAAGGCAAGCATTCCATACACCCTCTTTACCACCTTATCCACTTGTGTAGCAACTCTCAGTGAACTATGGACTTGGACCCCAAGATCCCTCTGTATCTCAATGCTATTAAGGGGCCGACCATTAACTGTATACTTTCTCCTTTCATTTGACTTCACAAAGTGCAACACCTCACACTTGCCTGGATTAAACTCCATCTGCCACTTCTTTACCCATATCTATAACTGATCTATATCCTGCTGTGTTCTTTGGTAGTTCTTTACATTGTCCACAACTCCACCAATTTTGGTGTCATCCGCAAACTTGCTTATCCGCCCATCTACATTTTCATCCAAATCATTGATATACATCACAAACAACAGAGGTCCCAGCACTGATCCTTGCAGAACACCTCTGGTCATGGACCTCCAGCCAGAATAACAGCCTTCCACCCCTACTGTCTGTCTTCTATGGGCAAGCCAGTTCCGAATCCAAACTTGCAATCCATTCTGGATCCCATGCATCTTTATCTTCTGAATCAACCTACCATGAGGGACCTTATCAAATGCCTTACTAAAGTCCATGTAGATACAGTCCACTTCCCTAACCTCATCAAGCTCCTTCGTCACCTCCTTAGAAAACTCAATCAAGTTTGTAAGGCATGACCTGCCCCGCACAAAGCCATGCTGACTGTCCCTAAGCAGGCCATGCCTTAACAAATGTGCATAAATCCTATCCCTCAGTATCCTCTCCAATAGCTTCCCTACCACTGACGTGAGGCTCAATGGCCTATAATTACCTGGATTATCCCTATTTTCCTCCTTGAACAAAGGCACAACATTTGCTACTGTCCAGACCTCCGATACCTCGCCTGTGGCTAGTGAGGACACAAAGATCTTTGTCAAAGCCCCAGCAATCTCCTCACTTGCTTCTTTCAATATTCTGGGATATATGCCATCGGACCCTGGGGATTTACACACCTTAATGTTTTTCAGAAGACTCAGCACTGCCTCCTCCTTAATCTCAAAATGTCTTAGCACATTAGCATACCACACCCTGTTTTCAATATCCTCCAATTCCTTCTCCTTGGTAAATACTGACACAAAGTATTTAGTACCTTAACCACTTGCTCTAACTCCAAGCACAAATTCCCTCCTTTATCCTTGAGTGGACCTACCTTCTCCTTAGTTATCCTCTTTTTCTTATGTTAAGTATAAAATGCCTTGGGATTATTCTTGACCCTGCTCACCAAGAACATTTCATGGCCCCTTTTGGCTGTTCTAATCGCCTGCTTGAGCACTTTCCTGCTTACTTCATATTCTACAAGGGCACAGTGTGATCTTAGCTCCCTAAACCTGACATATGCTTCCATTTTCTTCCTGACTAAATTTAGGCCCTCTCGGATCATCCAAGGTCTAGATTTTAGACAAAGGATCTATTATAGGCTTATTGTTGTTTGGTAATAATCTAAAAAGAAGCAAGATTGTTGCATTTGTATCTTTGTGTACATAACTAAATTATCAGTATCTGGTTCTGAATGGTTAACTGAAAACTTTTTTTCATGTTTGTGGTTGTCAGAAGTAATTTGGATTGTCAGCCTGGCTCTGTCTAGAAAGAGTTTTTGCTCAGTTGTTCTAAACTCAGGAAAACAGACCAAGATTATGCTAACTGTCCTTATAATGTAAGGCATTGCAGAACCATCTCTAAGAGTTGATACCAGTAAATCTGGATGTAACCAATATTGTTACAGGTTGCTGATCTAAGCAATTCACCTCTGTTTAAGGAAGTGCCATAGGACAATAACACTCCTCCAATTCGATTAGAGAGGTCTTCACAGAAAGGTGGCTCCCGAGATCTCAGGTGGTCCCCAGGGTTTCACTATGAATCTTTTGTCAGAGAGTGGTGCTGTACTGTGGGATGGGTTGATGGAGGACCCCTGTTTTCCGGATATTGAGTGTAAGCTCCATCTTCACATGTGCTTTGTGGAACAAATCAGTGACAGTTTTGAACTCAGCCTTCTTGCACGTGCAACACCTATATACTGCAGCCCGACTACTGAGATTCACATGACCTTAGTTCCGGAGTGCGGTCAGTGCAGGTTGAACAACTTCCCATCAGATCTGAAAATTAGCTGCACTTCTGCTGGAAGTTTGTTGGAGGTGAGGTAATGTTGTGGTAAGAAAAATTGAGAAAACCTTTGGAGCAGTAACTCATCCTTATTTGATACCAGTTCTGTTGTAGACTTGTTGGTCAGAATTGGGTAGCAGAGCTCGAGCACCCTGGATCTGATTCTCTGTACTGTCTGTGTGGAGTTTGCATGTTCTCCCTGTGACCACGTAGGTTTCTTCTGGGTACTTCATTTTTCTCCCACATCCCAAAGACGTGCAGGTTGGTAGGTTGATTTGCTGCTCTAAGTTACCCCAAATGTAGGTGGGAGAGAGGAGAATTGGGGGAAGTTGATGGACGTATGAGAAAGAAGAGATTGCAGGGAGATAAGCGGGGGAGTGGGGTTGATGGGTGTGCTCTGAGAGCTGGTATAGATTGATGTGTCAAATGGCCTCCAGTGTTGTAACGAGATATAAAAATACAAAGCTATGATCATGGCATGCATGCTATCACAAAGCAATTGTAAGAAGGTGACTAATTTATGTGGGGAACCGAATTTGAAGCAAGTGCTCCATAGTCCTTCCCAGTCAAAGGCTTTATTGAAGTCAAAAATGGTTGCTGTTACTCCTTGCATTTCTCTTGAAGTTATTGTATGGGGAAGATCATGTCCACTGTGCCACTAGTTGAGATCTACACAAATAGCAAAATTCACCACTGCCTTCAGTACACTGATGTGCTGTTTAATTATCTGAGTCAAAGAGTTTTAAAAATAGAGATCTCAACAGCAGTGACCCCCAGCCTCCTGTACACTTCTGAGACATGAACCATCCACATCAAATCATTGGGTAGAAACCAATGCTCTCTCAGCAGAATCCTCCAAATCCACCGAAGGGCAAACAAACCAAGATCAGCATCCTCTGCCGGGTCAGCATCCCCAGTATCGCAATGCTAGTTACACTCATTGGTCTCTGCTGGGCAGGACATTCTATTTACATGCTGGGCATTAGACTTCTGAAACACCTTATTCTGAGCTCCAGTGTGGGTGAAGATTATCATGAAGGCAAAAGAAAAGATTCAAGGATGTACTGAAATGCAATATCCCCACTGACACCTGAGAATCCCTGGCCCCTGACCACTCAAAATGGAGAAGGAGCATTGGGAACAGTACTGAGAACCTTGATGCCGTGCATCAAGAACACACACAATCCTAATATAAATGGTGGAAGGAGCAGGCCACCTCACAAACTACCCACCCTTCGTGTCAGGCAACCCTGCCCTATCTGTGGAAGAGTCTGTAGTTCCCACATTGGCCTCATCCGTCACTTCAAAGCCCACAGAACACAGGGAAGTAGGTCATTCTTGATCACAAGGGATCTCCACTGAAGTGAAAAGTTAGTTTAGACTGTGAAGTTACAACGTTTCCAGACTTGGAAATAAATACACGCAAGCTATAAAACTTAGCACGGACAAAGCCACCACCACAATTACAAAGTTCAAGCCAAGAGAAAATCTGAGGGCTGCTTTGCTGTGAAATAACATGCAAGTGTGTCAGCTAAGAAAATGTAGTATTATAAGAATTGCACAAGGGCTGGACTATCTCATCTGCTGCACTAATTATGTGTTAAGCACTTTCATCTGATTCTTTAAATTGTGTCTTTCGACTGCTGAATTATCTCTGCCACTTAAGAAGTGGCAATAGATTTTATCTGCATTTTCTAATTGTATTTGTAATGTCATTATAGGGAACATAATAGAGTTTACAGGATGCTGCAATGGGTTTAAAACTAGTTTTGTTCTGAACTAAGTCAGTTTGCAGAGATGGTCACACTGTTTTAACAAATGTTCTTTCTTTCCTTGTGCAGCTTTGGGACTTACTACATAAACTGCAGTTTGTTTTGACCTACACTGCCCCTTGGCAGATTGCATGGGGCTCAGCCTTTCATGCTTTTGCACAGCCCTTCGCTGTGCCTCGTATCCTTTAGAATACAGCTTGAGGAACTAAAATTGCATGGGAAATTATCCACATCAAGATTCAAAGTAGTGCATTGGATTTTTGTCACTATGATGGACAGGTGTTGGTTTAACGTCATCTGAAACGTGGCACATATGATGGTGAAGCATCTGCCCATGTTGAAAGTCCTAAAGTTCAGCATTCGCTCAGTCCTGTCCCTCTGACAGTGAAATGTTACCATCATATGTCCCTCTGGCAGTGTAGCACTCCTTCAGCGCTGCCTCTCAGACAGTCCATTCACTTCAATGGATTGATTGTATTTACAATGTTCCCTGGTTTGAAGAGAACTTCTTACCAAAAGAATCATCTAGATTCCAGCATCTGCAGTCCTTTGTTTCTCTTCTTACCAAAAGGTGTTATTACCAAAGCTAGGAGTTTGGCTCAATGAGTAGGAGCCTTCCTTCTGAGTGAAAAGATTCTAGGTTCAACCTCCAGTCAACGATTATGTGACATAATCCAGGATGACATGGTCAGTCTGAGGGAGTGCTGAACTGTTGAAGGGGCAGTATTGGGGAACGCTCCATTGTCAAAGGTATTGACAGAGTTCTCTCTTGTTGGAGCACTGATACTGAAGGGGAATAAGCCGTTATAGGTGCATTGTTGCACATATGACATTGAAATGATGACTTGCCTGTCCATTACATCCAACAACATTATTTGAAGGGGAGCAAGAAATTCCTGCGATTCCTCAAACAACTAACACCAACAAAGTATTTGTTCATCTTGTTTATGGGATCTTACTGTGTGTGAAACAGCTGCCTTGTTCACATATATAACTGCAGTACCCACACCACAATAACATTCGCTTTAGGGCATTACTAGATGATGTGCCATGATATGACATATATGTAAATTCCTTCTTTCTAAAAAGGAACGTTAATTGGTTTCAATTGGTTTTCTTTTGGTTGCAGTTGACCTAACTCATGCTAACAACTGGATGAGGTATCTGTTTATGTGATGACACCATTCCCAATCCAGTGTTAAATCCGTAGTCACACTCCAGATGTGCCAGAAGGACAATTTTGTTCTTAAACTACTGTGAGATTCTCAGCTGTGAGCCATAAGTACTTTCTCTGACCAACACTCTGAAAGCTTCAGAGCTCTGTTTACCAATTGCCTTAAAGGGATGTCACTGCATTTTAGCAACAGCAAATAGTGCTGCACATTCCACAATGTAACAACTGTCTCATAAATTAGATTGTCAACCAAAAGAGAGTTCACAGGGGCTCACAACTGCACAGTATTTATGTTAGGACTGGTAAGAAAACTAAGAATGGTTTACAAAAGGAATGATTAACTACTGCTAGTTGATGAAATCAAGAATAATCTAAAAACTTAAAGCCTTGAATTAGTGACGGTGCGGGTGGGGGATGTGATACATGAAACCGACAGGAGAGGATTGGATAAGCCTGAGTTTATGGAAAGTAATAGATGATAGGGGGCCAGGAAAATGTTGGAATGGTCACCCAAAGGTAACAAAGGCAGGGATGTATGTTTCAGTGTCAGATGTACTGAGGCAGAGATGGAAATGGGTGAAGTATAAGAGGAAGAAGTACACAGTCTTAGTAATTTAGTGGTCATCCAAAGACGTACGGGTTAGGAAGTTGTGGGCATGCTATGTTGGCGCCAGAAGCGTGGCGACACTTGCGGGCTGCCCCCAGAACACTCTACACAAAAGATGCATTTCACTATGTGTTTCAATGTACATGTGACTAATAAAGAGATCTTATCTTATCCTAGTCATGTCCACTTTCAGCTGATTGTCTATTTCCACCTCTGCCAATTTGCCCACATCCATCCCTGCCTCAGTACATCCTGCACTGAAACTCACATCCCTACCTATATTTCCTTTGGATGACCATTACTCAACTCAGACTCAAATGGAGTGTTAAGTTCATGAGTGGTCTTATTAACGTGACAAAGTGGCCAGAGAAAAGGATAGAGCCAGCACCAAGGGTATGGATGCTGCAGCAGGGAATAGCTGTGTTCTTCCTAAATGGAGGCAATTGAAAAGTATGGATGATGGGAAATCAGTCAGTGGAGGAGTCAAGCAAGTTGATGGTGAGGTAAAGCTGGGTGTTAATAGTGTGTTTGTAAAACCTGACGTGTTCAAAGGGCACCATGAAGGTGATAAAAACGAAGGAACAAATGATAGATCCTTGGCTGCATCTAGAGTACCAATCAGGGAAGAGAACTGATTAAAGGAAAGAGAAAAAAACCTTACAGATATATAGTGCTTTTCACAACTTCAGAACTGATTTCCTATCATCAGAATAGCTGAAAGTACTTTCCAAGTGTAGTCAACATTTTACGGTAGAAATATGAGCTAATTTGAGCATTTCTGTGTCCCACTTGGTGAACTGCTTGTAATAATATTGGTTGAGAAATAACAATCAGTCAAGGCACCAGGAGACTCGACCCTGATTTCCTTTGAAATGCTCTTCTTTGGATTCACACAATAGTCCTTAATTTAACATTTCCTCTAACAGTGATGCAACACAGCCCTCAGTATTGCCACTAATATGCCAGCCTGGATTTGCTGCTCTCAGATTTTTGTAAAGGGGTTTAGTCAGAGGCAAGTTTGAGAACTTGTTAGAGAGGCTCTTTCTTTGATCAGGGAGCTTACAGTAAAGACTATAGTAAGTTAACCTTTAAAAGCTCCTCTGCTTGGAATTTGGTTCTGAGTTTTCACGTGCAGCCAGAGCAGCAACAATGTGCTAAGGTGACAATGGCTAACACGAGGGGACATAATTTTAAGGTGATTGGAGGAAGATATAAGGGGGATGTCAGGGGTAAGTTTTTTTTACACAGAGAGTGGTGGGTGCCTGCAGAGGTTGTGGGGCAGATGCATTAGGGACATTTAAGAGACTCTTAGAGACATGAATGATAGAGAAATGGGGGGCTATGTGGGAGGGAAGGGTTAGATAGATCTTAGAGCAGGATAAAATGTCAGCACAACATTGTGGGCCAAAGGGCCTGTACTATGCTGTAATGGTCTATGTTCTATGCTCTGATTATTAAATTTGCCAGTGTGTACTGATTAAATATCTGTATCACTTTCTTAGGAACCATGAAATCGATTCCTTAACCACACCCTTTCAGATTCAGCTATGCTTTTTGTCCAAGCCCTCGTGTCTTCACTCTTTTCCACTCCTCTTGCTCCATTCCTTGGCAGCGCCATTTTCATTACATCCTATGTCAGGCCAGTGAAGTTCTGGGAAAAGAATTACAAGTAAGTGGACTGTGTTTGCTGATGACAGTCTTGTTGCTTGAGGCTAAGGTGGAAATGTCCTTCCTTGCCACATTGATGTCTGTAGCTCCATGGCTTTATTCAGGCAATTTGCCACTCATCCAGTTCTCTTTGTTCAAGTCATTAGCTAGTGTTAAGAACAATGAACTGGGCAGTGGACACTGGAGTGCATGGTTACACAGATATGCCCAGTTGGCTGACCGGCTAAATTAAAATTCCAAAATGATTTTGAAAACTTGATCAAAAAATATTGCTTAATTTTTCATTTGCAGAGGGTGAAATTAAAGTCATTGCTTTATAAAATTCCCAAAATTCCCAATCCATTACATGAGCAAGGTATCATCCTGGTATCATTCCTCAGTTGGGGCTGTGGTAACTGACCAAATGCCTAAAGTGACTTTGGAACTAAAGTTGATCTTAGCATCTAAATATCAGCAAGGAATAATCAATCTTGGGCTCCACAACCAGTTGCTGTTCTCTAGTCCCTTTTGCAGATGCACATACCTGTGTGGAATTCAAACATGAGATTTGTTGGAGATGCATCCTGTGGTCTGATGGTCTCCCAAACCTTGCTGTCTAGACTTGCTTCATCCAAAAGGCTAACCTTCATGTACATCACATGATGTGCATATTGTACAACAGCAAGTAATCAACAACTCCAGGTGAAAAGAGGAAAAATTCCACTAAGAGATTATTATGCAGCAATGACCATTTATAAAGTACATAATTTAAATTGCTTAAGATAATTTGGAATGTCTATCCTGTCAAACAGAACATGGAAAGGAAAAAAGTACATCCATAATGTATTAAGAATCCGACATCTACAAGCACTTTATCCCAACTTCTGCCATTATAGGTTACTTTGGAAAAAATACATTGGAAATTCCCTATGTTAATGCAGCATATTGCAGTTGCACTCTTGCGAGTAGGGGTGGTGCCGTTTTACATGGGGAATTCCATTATAAACATGGAAGTGGGAATCAACAACAGAAATGAGCCATTAAAAAATTATGCCATAAAAAAACAGAAAATATTGGAAATACTCAGCAGGTCAAGCAACATCAGTGGAGAAGAAAACAAAGTTAATTGAAATTCCTTGATTATATCTCCACACACTGGTCCAATGATCCTCGGTCCAGGCCCACTTCACTACATGTTGTTTTCACTCCCTGTGCTCAGTGTAATAGCATCTCAACCAGTAAATTCAAGGTTTACATTATTGCACGTCTTTTTTACAGCACCAAACGGGTGGATCATTCAAACACCAGGCTGGATTCACAGATAAACAGAAGTACTGGTAAGTAAAGAGATGATGTAACTTCAGCTCACCTCCCTTCGGATTATTATTTTGTAGCAACATGGATGTGATAGGATTGTCTGGCCCCCAAAAATATAATCAGCACAAGAATGAACTGTTCCTGTGAATGCTGTTTGTCGAGGTGAGAAATGCTGCTTCAGAAAGTGTTAGTTTTGTATTCTCAGACAGAACTTTAGACAAAACTCTTTGCTTTCTTCAGTCTCAGCCTTCTGAAAAGTAATCTACCGATTGCATCAAAATTAAGCGTGGAAGGAGGCCATTTGGCTCATTTTGCCTGTGCCAGATCTTTGGAAGAATTATCCAGTTCGTTTCTCACCTTGTTCTTTCCTCATTGCTGTTTAATGTTACTCATTGTAAGTAATGGAATATTATGTGCTGTTCTGGGTGCCACTCTTCTGTGCCCTCTCTAAAGTAAAGACTTCAAAGAGGGCACAGAGGAGATTTACTAAAATGATTCCAGGGAAGAGTAGCTTTAGTATTGTGGATAGATTCGAGAAACTGGGCTCCAGGGAAAAGCAACTTGGATAGACTGGAGGAGCCAGGGTTGTTCTCCTTGGAACAGAGGAGGATGCTAGAGATCTGGTATGAACAGAGTAGACTAAGAAAAAAAACTGTTCCTATTTGCAGAGGAATCAAGAATTAGAGTACAGGATGATGATGATTGGCAAAGGAATCAAAACAACATGCAAATCCTTTTTTTTGCAGAGTAATTGGTTAGGGTCTAGAATGTACTGCCACAGAAAGTAGTGGAGTCAGATTCAATTGTAATCTTCAAAAGGAAGCTGTTTAAGTATATGGAAGGAACGAATTTACATGGCTATGAGAGTAGCTGTGGGTCCAGCTGGATTGCTCCTATTTAGGGCTGGTATGGACTTGATGGGCCAAATGGCTTCCTTCCATGCTGTAACTATTCTATGATTATCCAACCACTTATGAAAGTTACCATTGAGTTTGTTTCATCACCCCTTCAAGTCATGGATTCCCAGTCATAACAACCATTTTTCTACCAATTAACTTCAATCTCTCTTTGATTACTGGCCCTCTAGGCAGTGGAAACAAGCTCTCTACCAAAGCCCATGGTAGTTCTGAACAACCCTATTAGCTCCCTCCTTAACCATCTCTGCCACAGTGAGAGCAATTCTAGCTTCTCCAATTCCCTCCTTATGACTGAAGGCCCTCATCCCTGGAAGCATTCAGTTAGCACCCTGTGTGCCCCGGAAGACCTCAGTATTTTTTAAAAGCGTAGTACCTAGAACTGTACAGAATGCTGCTATTGAGGCCATTTCGGTGATTTCTAGCAGTATCGCTTATGTGCTCTATTTCATTCCACATGTCAAATATCCTGTGATATTTTAGTGAAGCTGCCAATACAACATTGGTCTCTGTACAGTCATTATATTTGCCTTGACACAGATGATGTGGATATTTTTGTGGTCCCTCATTCAGACGATAACGTACTCTAACAGAAGCCAGTGCTTATACTGGGGGGTGTTGTGCTTGTCCCTTTGACAAAGCAGGGTATCGGTTATGACGAGCATTTTGTCAGAAGAAGGACCCAAATGGAGTTAGTTTGCCCTACTCCTTCGTTATCCTTACCAGAGGTTTGTGCCTTTTTCCACCTTGATGTTGCAGTCATCCAGAAGAATCAGCTTGTCTTCCTCTCTGGTGTGGACCAGGATTTCAATAAGAGTTGGGAATCACCTGTTGCCAATTATGCAATTCGCCACTGTCTTCAATGCATCAATATGGCTTTAGATTAATTGATGAAAAGGATATTTGAAGATCAAGGTGTAAACCTCATAGTCAACCAGGCAGCAGTGATCCCTGCCCCCGTCCTGTATACTTCTGAGACCTGAACTACCTACAGACTTTGACTCTCACCAACTTACACAGCCCAGCGCGTCACGGACACCAGCCTTCCCTCCTTGGACTCTTTCTTTACCTGTCATTGTCTTGGTGGAGCAGCCAGCATAATCAAAGACCCCACCCACCAGGGACATTCTCTCTTCTCTCCTCTTCCATTGAGTAGAAGATACAGGAACCTGAGAGCATGTACCACCAGACTAAGGACAGCTTCTACCCCACAGTGATAAGACTATTGAATGGTTCCCTTATACAAAGAGATGGACTATGACCTCACGATCTACCTTGTTGTGACCTTGCACCTTATTGCACTGCACTTTCTCTGTAGCTGTGACACTTTACTCTACTGTTATTGTTTTTACCTGTACTACATCAATGCACTATATACTAACTCAATGTAACTGCACTGTGTAATGAATTGATCTGTACGATTGGTTTGTAAGACAAGCTTTTCACTGTACCTTGGTACAAGTGACAATAATAAACCCAATACCAATACAGCAGGGCACCTTAAGTTATTGGAGAGATACCACCAATGCTGTCTCCGCAAGAGCTTGCAAGTTCACTGGTCGATAAGCAAACCAATATCAGTGTCCTCTCCCAAGCCAATCTCCCCCATTATTGAGCCCCTAATTACTCACACTTCGCTATGTTGGGCAGGTCACATCGTTTGTATGCCCAACACCAGATTCCCAAAACAGACACTCTGTTCCATCTTGTGTCATTTAATAGGCAGACAGAGAAAAATATTCAAACATCTGCACAAAGCTTCCTTGAAGAAGTGCAACATCCCCACTGACTCCTGGGAACCTCTGGCCCACAACGGCTCCAAGTAGAGAAGGAGAATTTGGGATGGTATTGAGAACCTCGAGGTTATGCATTGGGAGTACACAGAGCCTCACAGAAGTGGCAAAAGGAAGGCACCACCTTACATCAACTGCTAAGCCTGTCAGGAACCTCATCTGTGGAAGTCTGTTGTTCCCACATTGGCCTCATGAGTCATCTCAAGATGTACAAAACAGAGTGGAAGCAAGTCATCCTTGATCCTGAGAGAATGCCTGAGAAACATCTCTGTGTAACTGAGAGTGTCATGCTGTAGTTTCATTCTTCTCCACTGGAGGTGATGCAACATCATCTCTGGCTGTAGACTCCAGTAATAATGTGACTGTTTTCTAAGACCATAAGATATAGGAACAGAATTGACCAATCGGCCCATCGAGTCTGCTCTGCCATTCAATCATGGCTGATTTTTTTTTCAACCTCCGTCTCTTGCCTTAACCCTCTTATCAATTAAGAACCTGTCAATCTCTGCCTTAAATACACCCAATGACCCAATGGCAACAGATTCCACAGGTTCACCACCCTCTGGCTGAAGAAATTCCTCCTCATCTCAAATTTAAAGGGACCTTCCTTTGTTCTGAGGCTGTGCCCATGGATCCTAGACTCTCCCACTACTGGAAAGATCCTCTCCATGTCCACTTGATCCAGGCCTTTCAGTATTCAGTAGGTTTCAATGAGATCTCCCCTCATCCTTCTGAACTCCATTGAGCCATCAAATGCTGCTCATATGTTACGCCTTTCATTCCTGGGATCATTCCTGTGAACCTCCTGTGGACCCTCTTCAGGGCCAGCAGGTTTATAGAGCGAGTAGGAACCTTTCGTGGTAAAACTAAAAGAAGCAGTTATGTATTTTTAAAATGGCCTCTGGATTTTATTTTGAAATACATGAGCAGTGAGAGTGGCAGAGATCTGTGACTGGTGGCCATTTACCTCAATCATCCTCTGGGTATCACTGTTGATGGGGAGCAGTCCCTGTCTTGTTGAAGGAGCAGTAGCTTTCCCAGCATTCCAGGCCCCCCTAACCCAAGCAAAGTAGCTGTATTCTGTGAAACTTGAATTTCCCAAGTGGTTATTTCCTGTGATCCTGGAGGTTGGGCTATAGTATTTACCCCTTCCATCTGTGGCTACCCACATGGACTCAGGCACACACCATACCAGGCCAGAGCCAATCCATGCCAGAACCAGGCCAATACACTTAAGTAAAATTGAATATCTCCAAACAGCAAGAATTCCACACAGAATTTTCTTCACCATCCGGTTAGAGAACAATGGGAGGAAATCATAGTTCTATGTGTTGGGTATACTCTCATCCAAAGTGATCGTAACTTCCTTTAAAGAACATCATTTACAAAAGGTTACCTAAATGGGTGCTTGATGGTTGGCACAGACTCAGTGGGCCAAAGGCCCTCTGTCCATGCTGTGTGACTCTGTGATTAAATTCAGATCCAATGTGTTGTGAAGTAACAATATGGGTCAGAATTTCAATCTCGTTACGCTGCTCAGTATTGCAAGTTACAAAGGGAAATGTTAACCAATGAGAACTAATCCAGAGATAGGCTAAGAAATTCTCTGTGTGTTGGATTTCAATGTAGCTGAAGTTAGTGAAAAGATTCAGCAGGGCTCCTACACCACATGTGTAGATTATTTGTAGAAACTTGTGAAGTGGGGCATTTTGGAGGGAGGAAAAAGGTGGCCACACTCAGCAGGGGAAATAAGGGTAGAACGTAAGAAGCTGAAGTAGGACTAGGCGATATGGTCTAATGTGCCTGCTCTATCATTTACTAAAATCATGGATGATCTTTTACTTAGGGCCATTCTCCTCCATTAACCCCAAATAATTCCCTGAATATCCCAAAATCCAATCGATGTCTGACTTAAACATGTCCAGTTAAAGAATCCCAACCCCATGGGTGAAGAAATTTCCTCTCATTTCTGTCTGAATGGCTGACCCTTTATTTTGAGTCTGTGACTCCAGATTCTGGATACTCCATGCAGGGGAAACATTTACCCTATCAAACCCCAAAACCTTTTGTATGTATCAGAATCAGGTTTATTATCACTGACATATGTCGTGAAATTTGTTGTTTTGCGGCAGCAGTACAGTGCAAGGCATAAAAATTACTATAAGTTACAAAAATAAATAAATAGTGCAAAAGAGGAATAACAAGGTAGTGTTCATGGGTTCATGGACCGTTCAAAAATCTGATGGCAGAGGAGAAGAAGCTGTTCCTAAATCATTGAGTGTGGGTCTTCAGGCTCCTGTACCTCCTCCCTGATGGTAGTAACGAGAAGAGGGCATGTCCCGAATGGTGAGGGTCCTTAATGATGGATGCTGCCTTCTTGAGGCACCGCCTCTTGAAGATGTCCTTGATGGCGGAGAGGGTTGTGCCCGTGATGGAGCTGGCTGAGTCTATAACCCTCTGCAGCCTCTTTCAATCCTGTGCATTGGAGCCTCCACACCAGGCTGTGATGCAACCGTTTCAATGAAATCACCTCCTATTCTTCTAAATGCTAGAGAGTAAAAACCCTCTCTTGATTGGACAAGCTGCCACCCCACACCCTAATCCCAGGAATTAATCCACTGAACCTTCTTTGCACTCTCTCTCTAATGAAGTGGGATCTAGGGCACATGTACCCACTGGCAGAGATTATTAAACCCATTGAAAGGAAAGCAAACCAAGTGCTAAGGCTTATCTCCAGATGGATGAAATCGAAAAGCAGAAAAATTATGTTAATCAAATAAACTGTAGATGCCTGAAATCTGAAATGAAAAAAAAACAGAAAATGCTGAAAACAGTCAGCAGGTCAGGCAGCATCTGTGGAAAGAGTAAAAAAGAGTTAACATTTCATGTCAGAGACCCTTCATCAGAACTGGGAAGGAGATATTTATAAGGTAATTTTAAGTTGCGGAAAAGGTGGCAAGGAATATATTGGACAAAGGGAAGATATGTAATGGGGCGAGATCAGGTCAAAAGGATTAATGGGGCATTTAGAAAGTGATTATGCTTCTTGGTCTGTGTCAGAAACTTATTGAAGACTAGAAGGGAAAGAAAAACCACAGAGGATGAACAAAAAAATTTTGTTAAACTTTTACATAGATCTTTGCTTAGACCATACTTGAAATACAGTTAATGGTTCTGTGAATACTGTGAATATAAAATGGCTACAGAGCATGGAGAAGGTGCAAGAAAAGATTTACAGAACTGAGAGGACATAGCAATCAGGAAAGACTGAACAAGGTAAGATCCTTTTCTGCAGATAAGGGAAGGCTGAGGGGTGACTGGATACAGGTCTTTAAAATTGTGACGGTAGGGTGGATATAAAGATGTATCAGCTTGTGACAAATTCCAAAACCACTGGCCAAGACTGTAACATAGGTATTAATGTCCAATAAGGAGCTCAGGAGAAACTGTATTACCCTGGGAAATGGTAAGTATTTCTTTAAATGCCTACCACTGCTTACCCACCATTATATCTTTTAATCTAATTTCCCAATCTACCTTATCTATTCAATTGCCTTTATTTAACTTTAAGGATCTAAGTTTGGAGTTAAGTTTGACACTCTTAAATGGAATACAAAATTCTTTTATGATCCAGAGAGGATGACTGTGCACACAGTTATCAACTTTCTGCAATTTAATCATTATTCTCTATGCTGTTTGCACGTGTAGGGGCTGATGATAACAACCTGAATTCAATCTTCTATGAGCACCTGACCAGATCACTGCAACAGAGCTTGTGTGGCGACTTGATCCTCGGTCGCTGGGGAAGCTACAGCACTGGAGACTGCTTCATCCTGGCTTCAGATTACCTCAATGCCCTGGTTCAACTGATAGAGATTGGCAATGGCCTCGTAACTTTTCAGCTCAGAGGACTCGAGTTCAGAGGCAAGTTCCATAATAACTCAAACCTGATAGCCACAGTAAAGTCAAATGGGTTCTCTCATCCAGTGTCCAGATCTGTTGTAGATTAATCAACAGGGATCAATTGCACTGATTAGCAGGTTATTGCAGCTTTTAACTACCAGGATGGCAGAAAGTGAATTAGATGAACATTTCCAATGGTCTTGAAGTTTCAACACTTTACTGGAAAGACACACATCAGTTTAGTCGAATACCTTTTGTTGCTGATGATAAAAATAGCAGTGCAAAACTGAATTACTTTTACATTTGGAAACGAAGAGGAACACTAGGTGGCATGATAAATTGACATATTCTTTAATTTGGGCCAGAGGTTTGAACTGAAACTATTTCACTCAAGCAATGTTATTTCCTGATGACCAGATAGCCATTCACTTTGAAAATAGATGGAATGATTGTGGTTGAGAGCATACATGTCGTTTTGTAGCAACAGATCTCTCTAGCAAACCGGGCCACTGAGGACTGTAAGTATTGCAGAACTCTATTTATATGGGTCATTGAAGTCGTCTTCAGACCCAGATTTAGAACAGCAGCAGTACACTCATATATGTTGCATGGATGTGTGTCTAGACCTGTTGTTGCTGAATCGATAGAGACAGATTGATCTAATTACCATGTTATTATTGCATCTTTCAACTACTAGAATAGCAGAGAGTGAACAAGGTGAACAGGGGTCTCTATTTCTGATGCTTCTAACCTTTCAACAATTTACTGGAAAAATATGAGTTTAATTCTGTTTGTTCCTAATGATTAAAGAAAAATAGTCTTTCAAATATCAGCTGTGGCTTGGCTGGTAGCATTTTTGTCACAGAGTCAGAATTATATGGGTCAAGTCCCACTCCAGACTTTGAGCTGTATAATTCAGGCTGACATCCCTCGTCCACTACCGAGTGAGTTCTGCACAGTCAAAGATACTGGCCTAGAGCTTGCTATACTATCGTTTAGTGTCATTAAATAGCACTGTTGGCCATCATCTTTCTGTTTGTGAAAGTCATATGAGGATCAAGGTCTTCAAATGCAAGGAGCATAGAATAATGTTGTCAGATTTTCCTCCATGAAGTTGTACTGGAACTGACAGTGATTCTCTATTGACCTACAGTAAATTCTCACAGCTGCTAACATTGCAGGTGCTATCTGTGCAGCCAGTCTTTAAGAGGACATACCATAATAACAGCAGCACTCTTCCAGCTACAGGGCAGTGCTTCTACTAAATGCATGGATGTTGCAGTGACATGAAAGTAGTTAGAGGGGGACCTAGTCTGACCAAGGGGTCAGAGGGACCTAATCAAGCTGGTGAAAAATAGTATGTGCAGGTGGTCATGTTCTTTGTGCAGGAGACCACAGAGACCCACTAGGGCTACGGCCAAGTGTTCCTGGTAGGAGGTTGCCAATAAGTTCTCTATTACAAGAAATATGAGTGCAGTTTATGAATGTCTGCACTTAGGGGAAGCCTGCAATGCAGACAAGTCCCTATGCCTGTTTTGTCTTCTCCTGTAGCCTGAAGTTCTGCAAAGGAATTTAGGGCCGCTGTCTTTTGGATGCGGTGTTGCCAAGATGGTGGGCTGACAGCTGGCGAGTGATGGTGGATCCAGGTGAGGAGGGGTAATAGGCAGATGGAGGAGGGAAGAGTGGAGATAGTGACAGAGGCTGGGAGGTGATGGGTGGAGACAACAAAGGGCTGCAGATGAAAAGAAAGTGAGAGTCTAATTGCAGGTAACCTGTTCTCCCTCTGTCTCTTTTCTCTTTCCTCTTGATCCACCCAGTTCCTCCTACACCCACCCACCCACCCAGCCCCCTATCCCCTGGTTATTACTCCTCCCCCACCCACTCCACCTGCCCATTACCGACACACTCCTCCCACTATGTCCCCTATCCCACTGTCCCCATTTGACCTCCCCACCTCCCTCATCTAGTTCCATGCTCCACCTTCCTTTCCTATCAGATTCCATCATCTGCAGCCCTCTGATGCCCCCACCTATCATCCCCCAGTCACTGTTTCCACTCTTGCCTCCACCATCTGTCTATCACACCCCCTCACCTGGATCCACCTATCGCTTGCCAGCTCTTGCTCCACCCCTTCCCTCCACCTCTTTATACTGGCGATCTCCCCTCTACTTCTCAGTCCAGAAGAAGGGCCCTGACCTGCAACATCAACTGTCCATTTCCCTCCACAGATGCCGCCTGACCCACTGAATTCCTCCAGCAGTTTGTTTTTTTTTCACTATGATAGACCCAAGTGTTTCCTTACATTGGCTGGATAAACCTCCAATTATATAAAGGTGAATATTTTGCATTGTAGTAATATTCCACGGACTTCTGCACACTTATTATGTGTTTTTGTCATGGCTACTAACTGCTTCCTCAAGCTGCCTTTGAGGCAGGCACCTCTACCATGCCTTTGGTATAATTATCCTGTTGTATTTTATTGATAAATTACATGTGTTCAAACTTGCCGAGTTGAGAGGTAAATAGTTTATATTTTGCCGATCATTTAATGTTGTATGTTGTTCTGGATTTCTATGTTCAAATTATTTTTCTGTTTAGTTGCTCAAACATAACATTAATTTTTCAGTAATACAGGAGCTGAACAGATTAGTGCAAAACAAGATAAAATGTTCTAATTTGAAATCTTCACTGAATGGTATTTGTCTATTGTTAGTTTGTAGCTGGCTCAACAATTGATATTTTATTCATTCATGAATGAAGAACAATGAAGAATAAAAAATTAATGTAAAGGTATAAACACACTTCGGAATGATTCTAAATCAAACTTGAGTGGTACCGTGAGCATTTTAGTATTTGACTATATCCAGAAGAACAATAAAATATTTATCAGAAGACCAGAACAGTAAATGTAGGTCCACAGAATTTACCAGCATTTTGGAACGATAGCAGATTTGATTTTAAACTCATCACTGGAGCATAAAGCTGGGGTGACGGATTGTCCTGCCTATGAGTGAATACGCCTGGTGTTTATTGGGGAAATGATGACTGAGCAACTCCACAAAATCAACGAAAGCACGCTGTGCCTTGTTGCTTTATTTGTGGCGTCAGGCACACATTTACATTAATAAATGTTATTTGTGGCCATGGTAGTAATCTGGTCTGTTTTATCACCAATGAGGATTTTTTATTGACAATTTGAATGTATATGCAGACTCAGGGATTCAAGTTCCATATTGTATCACTATGATAAGACACCTGGAGTGGTGGAGCAGAAACCAGGAGGCTACGTGAACTGTTTCATAGGTGTAAAAATGCACCTTTATATAGAAACCATCTTTATTCAACTAGACAGCAAAATCTATTTGATGAAAGGGGAAAAAAAATCCCTTTGGAAGGATTTAGATCTCTTTATAAGTCACATGTACATCGAAACACACAGTGAAATGCATCTTTTGCGTAGAGTGTTCTGGGGGCAGCCCGCAAGTGTCGCCACGCTTCTGGCGCCAACATAGCACGCCCACAACTTCCTAACCGGAGTTACAAGGAAACAGATTTTCCTCTTGAGCCAGTTCAAATATCACCTGTGGTTTGGCTGGTGATGACAGCCCGTTCCACACTCCCACCACTCTCTGTGAAGAAGTTCCCCCTAATGTTCCCCAAAGCTTTTCCCTTTTACCTAAAGCCATGTCTTCTCATACTTATCTCTCCTAAACTAGGTGGAAAGAGGAGCCTGCTCACATTAACTCTGTCTATACCCCTCATAATTTTGTAAACCTGTAAGAGGAAATGTGAGAAGAAACTGCAAACCCTGGAGGAAACCCACGTGTCATAGAGTCATAGAGAGGTATAGCACGGAAACAGGCCCTTCAGCCCACTGCGTCTTTACTGAACATCAACCACCCAGGTCAAGAGTGTGCACCTGAGGTCACAATTGAACCCAGGTCACTGAAAATGTATGGTGGCAGCTCTAAACGCTGCACCACTTTGTAGCCCACTCTTAACATTTTTAGTTCTCAAGTACAAAGAAATATTGGGGAAGAGCAGCAGATCAGGCAGCATCTGTAGTGATTAATAGAGTTAACATTTCTGGTTCATTATTTTTAATGACATCTATTTGGAATAGAGTGAGAGATATACATAATATCATAGAATCATAAACAGTACAGCACAATACAGGCCCTTCGGCCCACAGTGTTATGCCGACCTTTAAACCTCGCCTAAGACTATCTAACCCCTTCCTCCCACATATCCCTTTATTTTAAATTCCTCCATATGCTTATCTAGTAATCTCCTGAATTTGACCAATGTACCTGCCTCCACCACCACCCCAGGCAGCACATTCCATGCCCCATCCACACGCTGGGTTAAAAAACCTCCCTCTGATATCTCCCTTGAACTTCCCACCCATTAATTTAAAGCCATGCCCTCTTGTATTGAGCATTGGTGCCCTGGGAAAGAGGCGCTGGCTGTCCACTCTATCTATTCCTGTTAATATTTTGTACAACTCTATCATGTCTCCTCTCATCCTCCTTCTCTCCAAAGAGTAAAGCCCTAACTCCCTTAGTCTATCCTCATAATGCATACTCTCTAAACCAGGCAGCATCCTGGTAAATCTCCTCTGCACCCTTTTCAACGCTTCCACATCCTTCCTATAATGAGGTGACCAGAACTCCACACAGTACTCCAAGTGTGGTCTAACCAGAGTTTTGTAGAGCTGCATCATTACCTCGCAGCTCTTAAGCTCGATCCCGTGACTTATGAAAGCTAACATCCCATAAGCTGTCTTAACTACCCTATCCACCTGTGAGGCAACTATCAGGGATATAGTAGGGAGGTTCCAGCAAGTGTCCCGCTTACAAGTCATAGACCTACCTGGCCTATGTAACTTTCTGTAGTGTTGTTAATAAAAATTGAACTAATCTTCACACCTTCAGAACACTGGAATGAGCAAATTTGGAACAAAATCATAGGGCTTTTAAAAAAAATGTATTTTAAAACAACATTTGATCATGCTTTTTGTTTACTAATTGTAAAAATATTGGAGGTGGGTAGAAAGGATGTTTGACAAACAGACAGCCGTGGGAAGTGTCCTGCTTCTGTGTGTGTATTGGGCACTAAATAGAGCTGTCAGTCTCTGAGAGACATCAGGACTGGCAATTTTAGGTGGCCGGAAACGGGTCTCAAGCTAATGTGTGGAGATTTGAGCTCTTCTCTAAATCTGATAACTTGAAATTCATCTCATTTGTTGCTGCATTTGCTACCATATCAGGAGTTGCATGTTTTAAAGTAATTTACTGATTACGTGAGCAGTTTGGGGCACTATGAGAAGATAAAATGTTTTATAAAGGCAAAGAGTAATTTTATATACAACACCACAGTGGATTTTAGGTTAGGGCGGATATTTTCTGTTGTTCAATGCATGTTGAATGGGACATATTGAATGGGATATGTTACACAACACATATTGACAGGACGTACACTTTAAAACAGTAATATGCCGTGCAAGATATATTGCATGGTATTTATAAGGCACATATTGAATGAGATATATTGCACATGCAGTATAATGCCTTGGAGTTGACAGCATGCTTTGTTCTTTTGCAGGTACATACTGCCAACAGAGGGAGGTTGAAGCGATAACAGAGGGAGCTGAGGATGACGAGGGTTGCTGCTGCTGCTGTGAGCCAGGACAGTTTGCCCCACGTGCTGTCATTCAACGCAGCTTTTATCCAACGCTGGCTGGCCTGGGAAGTTACATCATCAAAGTATGTTCTAGAAGGCTACAGCATCAGTGACAACAATGCAGCGTGCATGCTACAGATGTTTGATCTGAGAAAGATGCTCATCACCTATTATGTAAAGGTAGTAGTATGCCAGTAAGTTATTTTGCTTTATAAATAAGTTTTTTCTCTCCACCTCTCCTCCATCTGCTTTAGATCTCTTCCTTCTACTCCTGTCACAACTATAAGTTGTGATAAAGGTCTACAACGTAGTTTTAATTGAAGCCTCTCTCAGCTATTAAATCAGGAGTAGAAGGTGGCAAAATGGAGCTGAGAGGTGATAAATATATTGGGAAAATCCTTGCAAGTGTCCTGGTTAAATGTCACCAAGTTTTGGTGGCATTTTCAATAAAAGTGGAAGATTAATCTTCAGAGCACAATAGTGAGCAAATCCAGGAGCAAAATCATAGGGTTGTTTTAAGAACACAACAGGTCAGGTAGCATCCATAGAGAGTAAAAGTGAACATTTGTTATTGATGAACTTTCCTCAGAACTGAGAAAAATTAGAAGTCAAACATGTTTTAAATTGCAGAGAAAGCGAAGAAAGGGAGAGAATGATGTCTGTGATGGGGTGGAGACCAACAGAGGCTGAATGACACACATGGTGTTGGTGTCGGTTAAGTGAAGTTAGTGAAGGCTTTTTAATCGCAGATGGTTTTCCGGGAGAACACATTCTAGAAGGAGATTTAAAATAGGAAAGGGCAGAGAGAAAGAAAACAGTAAAAAAAAAAGTGCTAGAACTATGAGATTCAGTGGGAGAAGCAAAGTGTTGCAGATGCTAGAAACCTGAAATAAAAACAGAGAATACTGGAAATACTTCGGCAGCATCTGTGGAGAGAGAATAACAATTAAACTGGATTGTCTGGTTATCTGATTCAGTGTTAAGTCCTGAGGACTGTAATGTGCCAGGGGTCGGAAGACGAGGTACTGTTCCTTCGGCTTACATCAAGTTTCATTGGATCAGCATAACAGGCCAAAGACAGAGAGTTCAGAGTGGGAATAGAATGGAGAAATAAAGTGATAGGCAACTAGAAGGTCAGCCCACCCTTGTGGATTGAACATACACATTCTCCATTTTAGAAGAGATCACATTGTGAGCACCAAATGCAGTGTACTAAATTAAAAGAAGTACAGGTGAATCGCTGCTTCATCTGGAGGACATTTGGGTTCATGAATGGTGGGAAAGGATGAAGTAAAGTAGCAGGTATTGCAGATACGGTGAGGATAGAGGTGTCAGGAGTCAGGGGACAAGGAAGGTGGAGTGGTTAGAGGTTGCAAGTTATCTGATGTCATCTCCAGGAATGTGCCCAACTAGTTTTGGTTGCCTTAACTGTAAACTTCCCACTGCTTTCAGTATCCAACACATGCCAGCTCATTTTCCCAAAACAGCCCCCACCAAGGTAAAAGGTAGATGTTCATGGGACAAATAAAGAAATAAAATATGGGCCAGGTTGGTGCAAAAATAGAACCAGTTGTAACAATTGTTGAATTCAGTGTTGAGGCTGGAATGCTGTAAATTGCCTAATCTAAGGATGAGTTGTTCTTCCTTTAACTTGACCTTCATTGTAACAGTGTAGGAGGCTGAGGTCAGAGTGGGAACTACAGGCTATCCCTTCAGTTACTTCCACTTCTCCTTTTCCTGTCTCTGTGCATTCTTAAAACCTGGTACACATCTCACTTTTTCCAGTTGTGATGAAAGATCATCAGTCTCCAGCATCACACCCTTAATCATTGCCTGCCATCCCTCTCATCCACACTCTCCTGGGACTGTAAGTGATGCTTTTAATTGTCTTATGTGTCTCTTACATTTTCAGGCTTTAAAAAAAGATGAATTCAAAACACTTTTAAATAATGAAAAACATTAAAGGAAAGCAAAATAATGTTTAAAGTAACAACTTATGCTTGAGTCCCTCTAATACCCGTTAATCAATTAGGTGTCAGATCCTGTACCATGTTGAACTTGGCACAGGATCCAGAAGGTACTTCCCCAGTGGAATGCTGGGAATCTCAGAATCTGGGGAACTCTAGTGAGTCCAGCTGAGGAGCAAACTGACAGATTCAGGGCTCCGAATCAATCAATGGGTCCCAGACTTCTGTGTTTGATGTTGCGTGCTGGGAAAATCCTGAATTTGTGCAATTTAAGCGACTGATCGCCAACTGTTCTGATCAGAACCATCACCATTAGCCAGCATGATATGAACTATTAATTCAGTTTCTCTCTCCACAGGCGCTGGCTGACCCGCTGGGTGTTTTCAGCATTTTCTGTTTTTATTTCAGACTTCTAGCATTCACAGTTTTCCCCTCCTGTCTTGTCCTGCCTCTCTATATTCCACCCTGCTTCAGTGCCATCAGTCACACCACAGTAACCAAGTAGCCTTACTAAATATTTTAAATCAGGATTTTATACATTGTTAGACAGGAAACCATAAATTGCCAATAGCTCCAAGTGGTTATCTGTGTTCCATAAGATATGGAAAGGAAGTCCTGGCAGGGAGCATTTCAGTAACAGATATTGTGTCAAGAATGTAACATAAAGGTTTTACATTTACATAATCTGAGATGCCAGTGACCGTGATATTATTGCATAGTTTCCTATTTGACTGTGATTAAACTTTAATTGAAATTTTTTACAACCCACAAGATTTTACTGCATGTGAAACTAGTGAAGCTTAAATAATGATCACTGAAACTCCATGCAGCTTGTTCTGTGAAATCTGACATTGATGTAGAGAGGGAGTGTTGATATCATGAAGATCAATCAGTTATTAAAAATTCATTCGAGTGCCAGAATCATTATCAAGCCTAATTACAAAGGATGAAGGGAAGATCAGCATTTTAATGCATTTTTTAATTTGTCATGCAATGCTTTAAATTTGGGAAATTGCTCAACTGAAACCTGTGACAACAACAGTACCACCATCATGAGTTTAATGGGAAATAATCACTGTTCAAGCAGGTGTGAACTGCTATTGAACTTCCTGAAATAGTTAGCCTGTTTAATATGGTTTTAAATGGTGTCCTTTTAATTGGTGCTTATGGCAATGACAAGTGGTCAACTCTTGCAAGGGTGAGGTTACAAGTGGAACTCAGAATTGGATAAAACTATTTCCAATGCCAATCCTGAAAGGTTTGTAAAATGTTATTTAATTGTGCTCCATCTCCAACCTGCCTTTTCTCTCCAAATTTGCTGTGCCTTTTCAAATCTGTCTTGCACACCTTCAAGTCAACTTTTCATTACACACAGCACCAAAGTGGCTCCTATCAAAGTCACAAATGGCATCTATTTTTTTTCCCTTTTTCCTCTCTCTCTCTTTGTCTGTCTCCATCTATCATTTACCACTCACTGTCTTGCAACTCCACCCCCACTCACCTACCCTACCTGGCACTATCTTACACTCCTCCTCAGTCCACCAATCAGTTCAGAATCCTTTCTAGCCACTCCCCTTCTCCACTTTATACTGGCCATCTCCCCTCTCCACTCTCAGTCCTGATGCAGGGTTTCGATCTGAAACGTCAACAATTCCTTCCTCCCACAGATGCTGTTCGACCCGCTGAATTCTTCCAGCAGATTGTTTGTTGCTCACAAATGGCATACTTTGCAAATGTAACAAAGATAATCCTGCCCTCCTTGTCCTCAACCTATCTGCAGCCTTTGACACAGCTGATTGCATTGTCCTCATCCAAAGTCTATTAAAAGTCGTCCAGCTATCTGGGACCACACACCTGGTTCCATGTTTATCGATACAGTTCTTGCCAAAGAAATGTCTACAGTGATTTCTGTATCTGCTTCCGTGCCACTTTTCTGTTGAGACCCAGGAATCTATTCTCCTGTCTTTTATCTACATGGTGCTCTGGGGCATCATTATCCAAAACCATAGCAACAGTTTTTCACAAGAAAGCTGATAACATCCAGCTCTACCTCACCACTACCTCTCTAAACCTTGCCTAGTTCCTAACTTGTTAAGGGACTCAACTGACATCCTGTACTAGATAATTAGAGATGAGCTTACAATGAATATGAGGAAGACTGAAGTCATTTCTGTATGTCTTGCTGAACAACTCTATCCTTATCCCTGGCAGCTGAGTCTGAACTGGGCTTATTAACCCAAGATGAATTTTAGACAACTTGTCAGTGCTATCAGAAAGAACACCAGTTTCCACCTTTTAAAACATTGACTGATTCTTCTCTTGCCATAACTTGTCTGCTGCTGGAACCTCTTCCAGGCCTTTGTTACCTCTAGACATGACTGTTCCAATGCATCTAATCTGCTGTTCTGTATTCTACCCTTTGTAACCTTGAGGTCATTCAAACCTCTCTGGGCTGTGTCTTAACCCACCCAAGTCCCATGTTACTATCACCACTGTGTTTCCTGACCTTTATTAGTTCCCATTTAAACAATGTCTTAATTTTATAATTGTATTCCATGCTTAAAAGTATTCTATGTTTAAAAGCATTCCATGAGATTTCTCCCTCCCTACCTGTACAATCTCTTCCAATCCAAATAGCCTCTGAGGTATCTGCATTTCTCCAGTTCTGCACTGTTGAGCTTCTTCGGGTCAGGACCTGAAATGTTGACCATCTGCTTTTCTCCGCGGATACTGCCTGACCTGCTGAGTTCCTCCAGCATCTTGTTTTTCTTCATCTAGATTCCAGCACTTGCAGTCCTTCGTTTCTCTTAATCACGACACAATTGCCAGCTATGCCTTTAGCTGCCAAGTCCCTAAACTCCAGAATTTCCTCCTTAAACCTTTCCACTTCTCCATCTGTTTCCTCCTTTACACTTTTTTTTTGTCCACACGTTTGGTCTTCTGCCTTATTTTACATTGTCTATAAAATTCTATTTGATAAGGTTCTTGCACGGTATTTTTACTATGTTAAGGTGCAAAACAAATGCAAATTATTGTTATCTTGCTGTAGCAAACAGAATTCTCATGGATTCTGTACAGTGGAAATGAGCTGTGATGCCAGTTTGGGGCAGAACCCTTGTATTGGAAAGAAAGTTTGGAATATTCTGAGAGGTAGTGAAGGGCACTACGTAAGTACAAATAGTTTCTTTTGCAAGGGTTTGAATCAATGTCCAGTTTCAAACAAATCCCTGATACATTTCCTTGTCAGGACACACCCTTTGTCTAGTTGCAATGATATGCCTAGACTGTCCAAATGCTTGCTGACAAACAGGACAACACTTTACTTGTGTGTTGTAGCTTTCCTTGTCAATCAAAAGAATTTGCACACTATCCCAAAAGAAAACATTTTTCACTTCTGTAATATTCTTCCAATGTTGAAAACAGTTCAGTCAAAATAGTTTGAATGTTGGTAGACTGTTAGTTTACCTACTGGCATAAGATCTGCAGGTGTACTTGTGCTCTAAGTAAATGGGAAAAGACTTGTCTTCATATACTACTATTTACAACCTCAGGACATCCCAGAGCACTTTGCAGTCAATGATGTTCTTTTAGTTAGTGTAGTTAGTGCTAAGACATGGGACATGTGATGATCAATTTCGGCTCAGCAAGCTTCCTCAAACAGCAATGTGATAATGCCAAGAATGGAGAGAGGGCCTGGTTTAACATTTAATCCAAAAAAAAAATTAGCTCAGACAATGCAGCAGCCCCTTAGTAGTGTACTGGAGTGTCAGTTTATGCTCAAGTCTCCATAGTTGTGCTTGAACTTGCCTCCTTCGAATTCAAGAGGTGAGAGTACTGCCCATTATTCCCCCAGAGAGCACGTGTGACCAACGAGAGCTAAGTGCAAGCTTGATGGTTGGAGTGTGACTGAGGTGGGTACTAAATGGAAATGATTGCGACAGGCAGATGTATGAGTGATTAGTGCCAACAAGCCAGGGCACCATAGTTAGTCGAGTAAAATTGGGTCAGATAACTGGATGGAATAATTGTTGGAACTTTGTGTCTTGGTAAACATGATACTTTTTGAGCACTTGACTGCTTCCTGCTTCATGTTGAAGTTACATCTGACACAACAATAGATACAGCCAGGATGAGAAAAGAGATTCTTTGTCCTTGAGCTTTTATTTTGGAATTCACTCCCTCAGCCTCTCTACCTCTCCATGACTTTCTCTTTCCTTAAAAAAAAGCAACCTCCTTGGCCAAGCATTTGGTTTCTGCTTCCATTTATGTCTCCTCTGTCTCACAGTCCGTTTCCCCTTCATCATCGTCAAGCACCTTCAGATGACAATCTATATTGAAGTTGTTGAAGTAACTTTGCTTCCTGAAATTAATGTTTTAGGAAGAGCTTTTTTCATATTCTAATGTTAAACCATGACTAAGAGCAGCATTCAGGTCCCACCTTAATGTCTCCTTTGAGCCATTCCCAACAAAAATCTCCTCTGCTATAAAAACGCAATGGTGCAGCTGGCAGAGCTACGCCTCACCGCTGATTGATTGTGGCCATCGGCGCTCCCTGTGTGGAGTTTGCACACTGTGTGACCACGTGGCTTTCTCCTGGTTTCCTCCCACATCCCAAAGACATGCGGGTCAATAGGTTAATTGGCGACTGTAAGTTGCCTCTAATATGCAGGTGAGTAGTACAATCTGGGGGTAGTTGAGGGGTGAGTAGGGAGAATAGAATGGGACTAATGTAGGTTTAGTGCAAATGGATATTTGATGTTCAGCCCAGACTGTTTCTGTGCTACATGACTCTGTGACTTGTAGATAAACATGTTTATTATGGCATAGAGTTGAAATTGTACATTATTGAATTTCTCTTTGCAGAGCATAATATACTACTTGATTCGTTCTCCAAAACTGGAAGACTGGCTAAGCAATGAATCCATACAGGAAGCTCTGCATCCTTGTACAGCGTGGAATTACATTGACAGGGACCCAGCAGTTTTTAATATGAACATTGATGAGGACTATGACCATTGCCTCAAGGGAATCTCGAGAGCCAGCTTCTGCAATACTTACCTGGAATGGATCCAGCACTGCAACAGTAAAAGGACAAAGGTGCACCATTAAATGATATTGCTCATTTCACTCACCTACAGTTTAATTCCAGCTCATCTTGATCATTTCCCATTGTTTCCCTACAGTTGTGCACAGAATGTACAGCAGAGAAACAGGCCATTCAACACAGCTGTGCATATAAACCAGTGTTTATGTTCCACATGAGCCTTCTGCTGCCTCTCTTCATCTAATTCTGTCAGCATTTCCTTCTGTCCCTTTCTACCTCCCGTGCTTCGTCTTGAATGCTTTTATGCTTTTGCCTCAACGACTGTTTATGGCAAAAATGCCATCTCTCCCTATCATTTTACGGGGTTTATCAGAGTATCTTTATAGTCCCTTGTGATGTCTCCCCTAAGTACAAACATTGGCACATCTACCCTCCCTCATCAGAACTTTAATGGCCTCTGTCAGATAGCCACTCAGTCTTCCCTTTATAAGAGAAAGGAGTTATGCCTTGTTAAATCTTTTCTGATAATTGTAACCTGTGACTACTAGTATTTCTATATCATTTTTACTTGGAATTCTAATTCTCAAATTCTCCATTCCTCTTTAAGAACTATTCTGGATCTTGACTCCATCCCATACAGACCTGTAATGACAGGCTTCACCTGGTCTGCATATTTACTGATGATATTTCCATCTGCAGACCTGATTGTGCTCTAATAAATAGAAAAAAAAAACTTGCATTCATCTCATACTGTCTGCATAGGTAGGATGTTAATGGACTTACTGATGCTATCCTCCATCAATATAAGTTATTAATTAACGATCATTACTGCAGCCAACTGTTTTTCAAGGCTTCCTCTCATTCAATGTGTAGTTTTGCTCTCTGTGGGGATGAACTGAATCTGTGTGTCTGAGGGACATTAAACAAAGCTCATCCCTCTCAGCTTCCTTCTAGACTTCTCCTCCTTCCTCTTTCGATGTCTTGCCTTTAAGTAAGAAAGTCATGGGTTCAACCAAAGCAGCCACCTGGATACAGTGAAAGAGCCCACTGTACTTCACAAAAATGTCATCAAACAGGATGATAGAACGGTTGGACAAGAGATAGATTTAAAGGAGCATTTTAGAATCAGTATCAGACTTATCACTGACTTAAATGACGTGAAATTTCTTGTTTTGCAGCAGCAGCATTTTAAATAGGGAAAGAGATTGAGAGAGGCAGAGAGACTCAGGAAATTAATTCCTGAGCTGATGCTGTTGGCAACTAAAGGAACAGGTACCAACAGAGAAGTAAGTGAAATCAGGAAGGACCGAATTGCATTTTAAAGACCTAGGATGGTGGAGATGGAGGAAGTGACAGAGATGCAGAGAGACAAAGCCAGGGAAGGAAAGGAAAATAAGAATGAGAATTTGAAAATCAAAAAATAACAGTGTTACTTAACTTGAACAGTGCAGATCAGTGAACATTGCTGTGAGTCAAGACAGGAGAATTTTGAACGAGTTTAACATTATGGAGGGTAGAAGATGGGAGGCCAAACAGGAAAGCAATGGAACGTTCACCTAGAGGTAACCAAAGCGATTTCATTAGCAGGTAAATGGGGTCATGGACATGCAAATAGGAGGTTGTGGTAATGGTATGGATATGTGGTTGGAAACTGGCTTTAGGGTAAAATTATACTTCAGAGTTGCAAACAGCCTGGTTCAACCTCAGACAGTTGCCAGGGAGAGGAATGGAGTGGCGACAAAGGAAAATGTATGGACACTTGATCTCTTAATGCGGGGTGATCCACCCATTGGTATATCGAAGGAATCTGCACTGCTAGAGGTGCTGTCCTTTGTATGAAACATTAAACTTTCATGTGGACCTAAAATATCCTAAATCACTTTTAAAAAAGAACAGGGAAGTTTTCCTTGGTGTCCTGTTCATATTTATTCCTAAATCTATCTACATCGCTAAAAACATTCTGTCTGATTATTAAAACTTTACTGCTCTTAAGAACTTTCCTTGCACAAATGGGCTGTCCCTTTTTCTACCTAACAACAATGACTACCAGTCAGAACTACTTCATTAATTATACATTTCAGGATATCCTGAAATTGCAAATGTGGTTTAGAAATGCATGTCTTTATTACTTTTGGGGTGCTTTCCTTCTTTGTCTCAAGACTGATTTATTTCCTCTCATGAATCTATGCAGCCAGTTGAGACATTTCACTATGTTAAAGATTGCCAAATAAATGTAAACTCTTGTCATTTGGACAGGATTGCTCTGAGAGCTAGTATAGATTTAATGGGTTAAGTAGCCTCTTCTATGTTGTAATGAGGTATAAAAATATGAAATGTCACTGTCATGAAGTTAAATTACTCAGAAACGAGCCCTTCAGTCCACTGAGTCTACTCTACAATTAACCACCCACTTACACTGATCCTACATTCATTCCATTTTATTCTTCCCACATTCATATCAACCCCCCTCAGATTCTACCATTCACCTGCACACTAGCAGCAATTAACAGTGGCTAGTTAACCTACCACCCCACACAACTTTGGGATGTGGAAAGAAACCCAAAGAAACCCATGCAGTCAGAGGGAGAACATGCAAACTCCACGCAGACAGCACTGGAGGTCAGGATTGAATCAGTCACTGGAACTGTGAGGCAGTGGCTCTGCTAGCTGTGCCACAGCATCACCCCTATCTGACAGATCCTCCAACACCTTCCTCTTTCTCATGTCGCAATGCACAGTATCAGAAGTAAAACTGGCTTTTTACTATGGAGTGAATAATTTCTGCAATGCCAGTCTTTAATCCCTACTGCCCAAGGAAGACCCGGAGGAACCTCTGTTGTTTCAATGTGATCAGTGCAGCAACAGTCCATTTTCACTTTTATGAAAGTTAATAATTGCTGATATGTGGAAAGGTTGCATTCTTGTGAATCACTAAGGTATTATCATTCGCTCTCTCCCACATGCATTTTATTTTTACCTCTTTGCTATTAATGTCTCAAAGCCAGTTAAATATGGAATACAAAGAACAAAAATTGTACACTTCTGTGAAGCACTGTGTACTGTGTTCAGTTCAGAGCACTGCGACTCACAAAGGCTGTTTGGCCTTGGATGGACTGCTGTGCAAATTCACCAGAACAATCCCTTGGAGAGGGATAGGAGCAGACAATATGGGAAAGTATTTAATTGAGGGAGGGGGAATTATGATGCTATTAGGGCGTAAATTGGGAACAGATGTTCTTGGGGAAGTGCACAGTGGAAATATGGAGGTTGTTTCAGGAGTACTTGCATGGGGTTCTGGATAGGTTTGTCCCACTGAGGCAGGGTAAGGATGGTAGAGTGAAGGAACCATGGTTGATAAGAGACATAGAATATCTTGTCAAGAGGAAGAAAGAAGCTTACCTGAGGTTTAGAAAGCCTGGATCAGACAGGGCTCTGGAGAGTTGCAAGGTAGCCAGGAGGGAGCTTAAGAATGGACCTAGAAGGAGGCATGAAAAGTCCTTGGCAAGTAGTATCAAGGAAAATCCCAAGGCATTCTACATGTATGTGAAGAATAGGAGGATAACTCGAGTGAGGGTAGGACCAATCAGAGATAAAAGAGGAAACATGTGCCTGGAGTCAGAAGAGCTAGGGGAGGTCTTTAATGAATACTTTGCTTCTGTATTTACCAGAGAGAGAGACCTTGACGTTTGTGAGGATGGTGTACGACAGGCTGATACGCTATGGCATGTCGACGTGAGGAAAGAGGATGTGCCGGAAGTTTTGAAAAACATTAGGATAGATAAGTCACTGGGGCCAGATGGGATATATCCAAGGTTATTACGGGAAGCGAGGGAAGAGATTTCTGCGCCTTTGCCGATAATCTCTGCGTCTTCACTGGCGACAGAAGCAGTGCCGGATGATTGGAGGGCGGCAAATGTTGTTCCTTTGTTTAAGAAAGGGAGTAAGGATAACTATGGGAATTATAGACCAGTGAGTCGTACCTCAGTGGTAGGCAAATTACTGGAGAAGGTTCTTAGAGACAGGATTTATGGGCATTTGGAGAAGCATAAGCTGATTAGGGACAGTCAGCATGGCTTTGTGAGGGGCAGGTCATGACTCATGAGCCTAATTGAATTCTTTGAGGATGTGACAAAGCACATTGATGAAGGTAGAGCAGTGGATGTGGTGTACATGGATTTTAGTAAGGCATTTGTTAAGGTTCCTCACGGAAGGCTCATTCAGAAAGTCAGGAGGCATGGGATCTAGGGAAACTTGGCTGTGTGGATTCAGAATTGGCTCGCCCATAGAAGACAGAGGGTGGTGGTAGATGGAGCATATTCTGCCTGGAGGTTGGTGACCAGTGGTGTTCCACAGGGATGTATTCTAGGACCCTTGCTCTTTGTGATTTTCACAAATGACTTGGATGAGGATATGGAAAGATGGGTTAGTAAGTTTGCTGATGATACAAAGGTTGGTGGTGGTGTGGATAGTGTAGAAGGTTGCTGTAGATTACCACAGGACATTGATAGAATGCAGACCTGGGCTGAGAAGTGGCAGATGGAGTTCAACCCAGAAAAGTGTGAAGTGATACACTTCGGGAGATTGAATTTGAAGGCAGAATACAAGGTTAATGGCAGGACTCCTAGCAGTGTGGAGGAAGAGAGGGATCTTGGGGTCCACATCCATAGATCCCTCAAGGTTGCCGTTCAGGTCGATAGGGTTGTTAAGAAGGCGTATGGAGTGTTGGCCTTCATTAGTCATGGTATTCAAGAGCCGTGAGGTAATGTTGCAGCTGTATAGAACTCTGGTTAGACCACACTTGGTGTATTGTGTTCAGTTCTGGTTGCCTCGTTATAGTAAGGATGTGGAAGCTTTAGAGAGGGTGCAGAGGAGATTTACCGGGATGCTGCCTGTATTGGAGAGCATGGCTTATGAGGATAGGTTGAGTGAGCTGAGGTTTTTATCTTTGGAGAGGAGGAGGATGAGAGGTGACTTGATAGAGGTATACAAGATGATAAGAGGCATAGATCAAGTGGACAGTCAAAGAATTTTTCCCAGGGCGACAATGGCTAACACGAGGGGACAATTTTTTTAGGTGATTGAAGGAAGATATAAGGGGGATGTCAGGGGTAAGTTTTTTATATAGAGAGTGGTGGGTGCATGGAACGCACTGCTGGCAGAGGTTGTGGGGGCAGATACATTTGGGACATTTAAGAGACTCTTAGATAGACACATGAATGATAGAGAAATGGAGGGCTATGTGGGAGGGAAGGGTTAGATAGATCTCAGAGCAGGATAAAATGTCGGCACAACATCATGGGCCAAAGGGCCTGTACTGTGCTGTAATTTTCTATGTTCTAATACCAGGGCTTAAAGGGTTGATTTATAGGTTACGGATTAGGCTTGTATTCCTTGAGTTTAGCAAAGTAACAGATGCTGTAGTTGAGCTACTTAAGGTCATTTAAGGAGTTGAGAGAATGGATGGATATGTAGAGTCTATTTCTTCTGTTAGCACAGTGAGGAACAAGAAGACAGTGCCGTACAGTTAGAAAACTGATGCCAGGATGCACATTGTCATGTGAAGGATAGTGGGTGGGGAGCTCACTCTTACAAAACGTTTTTGAGGCTTGAAGGGTCAGAGGTCAATTAAAATGGCAATACTGAGATTGATAATTTTTTATGAGGAAAATGGATGAAGGTTACAGAACTAAAGAGCATGGATGGATCAGGGCCCAAAACAGAATAGAGGAACAGTCTTTGAGGGGCTCTTTGGCCCATTACTGTCTCTAGTTTTCTTTCCTACTACTTGCTCTGTTCCACTTGTACAAGCTTTATTTTTATTCCTTTTCGAACAGTTCAGGTGAAGCAAAATCAGGAGAGAGGTGAGGAATTTTTCTGAAGCAGTGAGTTGTTATGATCTGGAAAGTGCTACCTGATATGGAGGTGAAAAGGGACTGAACACGAGTTTTTAGAAGGAAATGGAATATCTAAGAAAAAGAAAAAAAATGCAGTGCTCTGGGAAAAAAGCAGGTGTAGAGCCAGAACAGGCATGATGGGCTGAATGGTCTTCTTGTTTGATTCTGTGTCTAAACTGTATTGCCAAGTGTATAGGTTGTGAACTGTATGTAATGCTGTCTTGTTCTGTGTTATGTTGCAGCCCGTGAGTAGTGATGGGGATTCTCCTCTGGTAACTCTTTGTTATAGCCTTTCTATCCTTGGCAGAAGAGCTTTAGGGACGGCAACACACAACATGTCCATCAGGTAACCAGTCATGGTCTAATCCAATCCAAGATATCAGGTAACTAGTCATGGTCTAATCCAATCCAGTTATTAAAAGAAATTTAATGAACATTGCAAAAATATGAATGTGCAACAATTAGTGAGTTGAATCTGGTACAAGATATGGGAATGGTATTGGACTTTCTTGTTAACTTCATTGCCAGGTTGAAGGCGCTCTATAAATGCAAGTTGTTATTGATGGTACCATGATACATTCTGTTGAAACCATAGTTTCCTGTCTATCCTTCTTCCTGGTAGAGTTCAATAATGCACATTGTCTTGTTAGTTCGGCACAACATTGTGGGCTGAAGGGCCTGTTCCTGTGCTGTACTGTTCTATGTTCTATCTGAGGTCGTTTGAAGAGGGATATTTTTGTGATAATATAATTATTGCTTATGACACTAAGATTATATAGGCAAACTTTTAGTGAGATGAAAGTAACTAGGATTCAGAGATTTGGGTCAAATAAATTTGAACATTAATGTGCTAGAGAACATCAGAGAATTTTAAAGTGGATAAAAATGTAGGGCCCAGAAATCATGAAGTTTGTACCTTTCAGTGAATGGACAAAGATAGAAAAGGAAATGAATTGAACATAGCTCAACAAGCATTCACAAATGAGATTAATGAATAACAGTGTATTCCTAAGACTGTTTGATTCCATATTTAAACTGATAATTTTAAGCATGAGTGAAGCCACCTGCAGAATATTCTGGAACCAGTTTAGAGTTGGTCATTCCAGCAGCTGAGACTATGAGCTACAGAGAGAGGCTGATTTTTTTTTTAGAGAATAAAAGATTAAATACAGAAATAATCCTTATCTTTTAAATGCCGAGGCATTGACACCACAAATCACTGCTGGTTATTTACCCTGCAGTCACACAGCAGGGTGGCACAAATACACTTACAGGACCCAGGCAAGTGTGGATATAAAGCAAAGGTGCCCAACTAAATGGGATTACGCCTCAGCCCAACAAATGTTAGGGGTAAATGTGAACTCTAGAGTAGAATTAATTGAATAAAATTAGCTACAGACAGTGGTGACCAGATACTCGATGGAACAAGATTGATTGCAATTCTATACCATATATTGCAATTCAATACTATAATTCCAAGCAAACTCATCACCAAACTGGACTTAACACCTCCCTCTGCAACTGGATCCTTGACTTTCTGACCAGCAGACCACAATCAGTGAGGATAGGCAGCAACACCTCCAGCACCATTATTCTCAACACTGGTGCCCCACAAGGCTGCGTCCCCAACCCTCTTCTCTACTCCCTATATACTCATGACTGCGTGGCCAGATTCTGCTCTAACTCCATTTACAAGTTTGCAGATGATACCACTGTAGTGGGCTGTACTTCAAATAATGATGAGTTGGAGTACAGGAGGGAGATAGAGAGTTTAGTGACATGGTGTCATAACAACAACCTTTCCCTCAATGTCAGCAAAACAAAAGAGCTGGTCATTGACTTCAGGAAAGGGGGTGGTATACATGCACCTGTCTACATCAATGGTGTTGAGGTCGATAGGGTTGAGAGCTTCAAGTTCCTGGGAGTGAACATCACCAATAGCCTGTCCTGGTCCAACCATGTAGACGCCATAGCCAAGAAAGCTCACCAGCACCTCTACTTCCTCAGGAGGCTAAAGAAATGTGGCATGTCCCCTTTGATACTCACCAACTTTTATCGATGCACCATAGAAAGCATCCTATCTGGATGCATCACGGCTTGGTCTGGCAACTGTTCTGCCCAGGACTGCAAGAAACTGCAGAGAGTTGTGGACACAGCCCAGCACAGCACAGAAACCAGCCTCCCCTCCATGGACTCTGTCTATACCTCTTACTGCCTTGGTGAAGCATCCAGCATAATCAAAGACCCCACCCACCTGGGTCATTCTCTCTTCTCCCCTTTCCCATCAGGCAGAAGATACAGGAGCTTGAGGGCACATACCACCAGACTCAAGGACAGCTTCTGTTCCAAGACTATTGAATGGTTCCCTTACACGATGAGATGGACTCTTGACCTCACAATCTACCTTGTTATGACCTTGCACCTTATTGTCTACCTGCAATGCACTTCCCTGCAGCTGTGACACTTTACTCTGTATTCTGTTATTGTTTTTACCCTGTACTACCTCAATGCACTGTGGAAAGAATTGATCTGTACATACGGTATGCAAGACAAGTTTTTCACTGTACCTCGATACAAGTGGCAATAATAAACCAATACCAATGCCAATTCATACTTGAATTAACAACTAATTAATTTTTAAAAGACAGAGTGTCAATGGGAAGAATTTCTTAAAGAGTTCCCTATTATATTGAAGAAAATCCATCACCTATTGAGTGAAAGTTTTCTTGCAAACACTGGAATTTTTCTCAAGTCAATAAGTCTTGACAGGAAACAGTGAGGTTCTTTAATTCAAACTAGTGTGCCCCAGCATGAAACTGCAGGAATGTCTGAATCTACACAACTGGTTAGAAATCAGTCTCCATGGAGGTCATACTCATCTGAGGTTGCATTTCCTGCTGTCCCGTTATTGCCTTCCCATCATTGGTCACCCAGCATGGCATACTGACAGCAATCCTCACAAAGCTCTGCCCATGCTCCATTACTAGTTTGACTGTACATTTGTCAGGGCCATGTTGCATTGTTGTGTGCCTGGCCAGAGATGAATTGCCCCGATTATTTCCTCCCAGGTTGCTGGTTAATGTGAGAGATTTATGTGAGAGTCCAGGAGGCTCCGGGACAGTCTGGAGTGTTCATAAGATGAGCAAATAGTTTCAACTGAACATTATCCTGTTAGATTTCCCTGGCTACTTCGATGATTCATATAGAAACTGAATGGGATTTTTTATGTAAAAGTAACTTCTGCCTTGAGAGCAGGTTGATGTAGTCCATGTTTGTCATTTGCTCAGCTCATTGTGTGGTTACTAAGTTGTGATCAATGTATCTGACTCTTTGGTTTCCTGCTTAGAGAACTGAATGTCCTTGCATGTGCCAAGCTGTGCATGTGCAGCTTATTAGAAAGAACATGTTGGAGAGAGGAGCAACTGCACTCAATGCTTATCAAGCAGACAGATCCAAGCAAACAGTTTATACACGAGATAATTTGCACAGAAATAGCTGTGGGAATAGATCCAAAAGCTTCATTAAACTTAATACAGCAACTTATTTCTATTGTACCTTTAAGGTAGAAAAAAAAAGTCCCAAGGCAGGTAACGGCAGCTGTTATTGGACAAAATTTGACGCCAAGCTACATAATTACTGGATTGTCATTAAAAACCCATCTGATTCACTAATGTTTCTCCAGAGAAGGAAATTTGCCATACTTATACTGTCCGGCCTATTTGTGACTTCAGACCATAAAGGTGGGTGATTCTTGCCTCCACTGTTTTTGGTCACAGCCCGTGAATGAATAAAATAATAATTAGAACAGGTAACCAAAAGCTTAGTCTGGGAATAATTTTTGAGGCACCTCTTAAAGGAGGAAAGAGAGATGGGATTCCAGAGCTCTGGCAGCTAATGCTACAACCAGCAATGATGGAGTGATTAAAATCAAGGATGCGCAAGATAGGAATACAGATATCTTAGAGCGTTGTAGGGCTGGGGGAAATTACAGAGGTTGGGATGGGTGAGCCAGGAGTCGACGTGAACACAAAGATGAAAACTTAACAGATAAACAATATTTTTAGTTGATAATACAGTTTCTCAGAGAATTAGACCATTGGTCACAGCAGTGATAAACAAATTGGGAGTGTCCTTGTTGTGAGGAATCTGATTAGCTATGATCTCCTATTCAAACATGGCTGTGCAGTTGCTGGCAGACTCTTGTCTGCATGTTTTTTTCTGTGGGCCTCAAATGAGAGCTGCTTTATTGGTATTGGTATTGGTTTATTATTGTCACTTGTACTTAGGTACAGTGAAAAGCTTGTCTTACAAACCGATTGTACAGGTCAATTCATTACACAGTGCAGTTACATTGAGTTAGTACAAAGTGCATTGATGTAGTACAGGTAAAAACAATAACAGTACAAAGTAAAGTGTCACAGCTACAGAGTAAGTGCAGTGCAATAAGGTGCAAGGTCACAACAAGGTAGATCGTGAGGTCAGAGTCCATCTCATTGTATGAGGGAACCGTTCAATAGTCTTATCACAGTGGGGTAGAATATCCAGGATATTCTGTTATCCTACTGTATGAAAAGAAAGTTATTGAAAATCTTTGGTGACTATTGGGCAGGCACGGGAGTGTAGCGGTTAGCGTAACACTATTACAGCGCCGGTGACCCGGGTTCACCCAATGTTAGAAGAAATCAGGCACAGGCAACTTTCATTCGTCAGAACTTGAGTGAAATAAGTCACCTCAACCCTCAGGGACTTCCTAAGATCAAGAGCAGCAGAAGAATGGGAAAGAGCTCGACGTGCTGTGTGGCTGATGCTGCAGTGAGAGAAGTATGACAGAAGATTTTCAATAACTTTCTTTTCATACAGTAGGATAACAGAATACCCTGAATATTCAACAAAGCAGTTTTCATTTGGGGGCCACAGAAAATAACATGCAGACAAGAGTCTGCTAGCAACTACATAGCCATGCTTAAATAGGAGATCATGGCTAATCAGATTCCTCACAACAAGGACACTCCACATATGGGTTAGGAAGTTGTGGGCATGCTATGTTGGCGCCGGAAGAGTGGCAACACTTGTGGGCTGCTCCCAGAACACTCTGCGCTAAAGATTCATTTCACTGTGTGTTTCAAATTTTTTTTAAAATTTTTTTTATTTACAGCGTGGTAACAGGCCCTTCCGACCCAATGAGTCCACGTCGCCCATTTTAAACCCATATTAACCTACCCGTATGTAACCCACCCGGAGGAAACCCACACAGACATGGCAGAACATACAAACTCCTTACAGACGGTGGCGGGAATCGAACCCCGATCGCTGGTGCTGTAATAGCGTCGCACTAACCACTACTGTACATAGGATACCATGTGGACTTTACAGACCGAGGTCTTGGTCTAATGGCAAGGTCACCCAAGATGATTGGAGACCAGCCTCTGCTGCACAGATTTGGTGCATCATCACATTGTCACACACTTCTGTCTAAACACACACACCCGTCCACTGATACAAGCACACATAAATGCCATCTTCAACTGCCTTCTCCCCATCCCGACCCTCCCCCACTCTTCTTCAGCTTCCCTTCCTATCTGGAAGCATCCTATCTGGATGCTTCACAGCTTGGTATAGCAACTGCTCTGCCCGTGACCGCAAGAAACTGCAGAGAGTTGTGGACACAGCTCAGCGCGTCACGGAAACCAGCCTCCCCTCCATGGACTCTGTCTATACTTCTCACTGCCTCGGTAAAGCAGCCAGCATACTCAAAGATCCCACCCACCCGGGATATTCTCTCTTCTCCCCTTTCCCATCGGACAGAAGATACAAAAGCTTGAAAGCACGCACCACCAGGCTCAAGGACAGCTTCTATCCCGCTGTTATAAGACTCTTGAATGGCTCCCTATTACGTTAAGATGGACTCTTGACCTCACAATCTACCTCATCATGGCCTTGCACCTTGTTGTCTGCCTGCACTGCACTTTCTCTGTAACTGTAACACTTTACTATGCATCCTGTATTTTACCTTGTACCACCTCAATGCACTGTGTAATGCATTGATCTGTACGATCGGTATGCAAGACAAGTTTTCCACTGTACCTCGGTACAAGTGACAATAATAAACCAATTCCAAATCCAATTCCTCAGTCTCTTACACCCCCTCCCCTAACTTCCTTGTTCCTTCTTCCCCCTCCCTGAGTTTCCCCTTGCTCTCAGCTTCCTTCCCTTTCACTCGCCTCTCCCCATTAACCCCTTCCCCCCCCCTTGCAATTTGCCCACTCTCAATCCCCACCAACCACCTCAGCCTCCCTTCACCCTCCAGCATTTGGCCACTAGAGTAAGGTTGACCACCAGCTGTTCACCCTCTTCAGCTCTGTTCCTCATTTGTTGATCACACTCCCCACAATCTCGGTCGCTGTTTCACCCATAGCTTTTGGCCAGGCCCAGACTGCCAGAACCCCACCCAGCATATCTCAGGAGAATCTTCATCCAGCGCTGCCTGATGTGTTTAGACTGCACTCTTCCAGTGCTCTGCAGGGGTGGGAGAGGGTTGATAGCTTCTGACAGAGGTGAATTCATCCTGTGGGAGAAGGGGCATCTCACACAACTGCCATCCTAGTGAAGTGCTTGCAGCTTGTCTGTGAAATGTTGCTGCCTTTTAGTGAAGGAACCTTTTAGTGGAGAACAAAGCAGGAAGGGTGTAAATGAGCATCATTCAGTCTGTTTGGGTGGAAGCTAAAATGACAAAATTACAGTAGTGCACTTAAATGCATGTGGCAAAAAAGTAGAATAAGAATCAGGTTTATTATCACTGACATATGTCATGAAATTTGTTGTCCTGTGGCAGCAGTACAGTGCAAGACATAAAGACATAAAAATTACTACAAGTTACAAAAATAAATAAATAGTGTAAAGGAGGAATAATGAGGTAGTGTTCATGGATTCATGGATCGTTCAGAAATCTGATGGCGGAGGAGAAGCTGCTGTTCCTGGAACATTGAGTGTGGGTCTTCAGGCTCCTGTACCTCCTCCCCGATGGTAGTAATGTGAAGAGGGCATGTCCCGGGTGGTGAGAGTCCTCGGTGATAGATGCTGTCTTCTTGAGGCACTGGGCAGGGTGGGGCGGGGCAGCGATGGCAGGGAGGGTTGTGTTCGTGATAGAGCTGGCTGAGTCTACAACCCTCTGCAGCCTTTTTAGATCCTGTGCATTGGAGCCTCCGTACCATGTGGTGATGCAATCAGTCAGAATGCTCTCCGCTGTACATCTGTAGAAATTTGCAAGTCTTTGGTGACATACCAAATCTCCTCAAACTCCTAATGAAGTAGATGAATTAATGGCACAAATAGAAATTATCGGGTGTGGTCTATTTGCCATTATGGATATGTGGCTACAAGGACGGGAACTGAATATTCGAGGATATTCAGTATTCAGGAAGGTAAGGTAAAAAGGAAAAAGAGGTGGTGTCACACTACTAATAAGGATTGGGATCAGTCAGATCACGGCGCAGAGTGAGAATCAATTTGGGTGGAACTAAGAAATAGTAAGGGGAGGAAAACATTGGTGGGAGTATTTTTAGGCCACTAAATAACAGTCATAATATTGGGCAGAGCATAAGTCAGGAAATTAGAGGTGTATTTAAGAGTGTAATCATGGGGGACATGAAATTACATATAGACTAGACAAGTCAAATTAGTGGTAGCAAGGTGGAAGACAGATTCATGTAATGTATAACAATATGGTTTTCTAGATGAAAATGTTGAAAAACTAGGGAGGGAAAAGACCATTTTAGAACTTGTACTGTGCAATGAGAAAGGTTTAATTAATAATACTGTTGTAAAGGGGTCTTCAGGGAAGAGTAACCTTAACATGATTGCATTTTACATTGAGTGTAAACTGATGTTGTTCAATTTGAAACTAGGGTCTTAAATCTAAACAATGACCACGAAGGTTTGAGGAGGAAGCTGGCTGTGGTTGATTGGGATACCACATTAAAAGGTATGATGACGGCAGGCAAGGGCTGGCGCTTGAAGAAATAATACATGATTTGCAACAAAAAATAATCCTTTAGGCACAAGAAACCAACAGGAAAAGGAGAAATTAAAGATGGTGTTAAATCAAAGAGGGTTGTAAAGTTGCCAAAAATAACAGCAAGCCTGGGGATTGAGAGCGTTTTAGAAGTCAGTGAAGGAGGACCTAGAAAATGATGAAGAGAAGAGAGAATATGAGAATAGACTGGCAAGGAACATAAAAATACAAAACATGAGAGCTTCTATAGGTATGTAAAAAAGAAAATATTCATGAGGGTAAATGTGGATCCCTCACTTACAGAGACCGGAATATTTATAGTTGGGAATAAGGGAATGGCAGCAAAATTGACCAAATACTATATTAGCAACACTCAACACGCTGGAGAAACTCAGCGGGTCAGGCAGCATCTATGGAGGGAAATGCACAGTTGATGTTTTTGGTTGAGGCCCTTCGTCTGGACTTTCAGCCTTTATTGTGAGAGGATTTGAGTACAAGAGTAAAGGTGTCTTGCTGCAATTATATAGGTGAAGTTACACCTGAAGTACTGTGTACAGTTTTGGTTTCATTATCTAAGAAAGGACGTAATTATCATGGATGGAATGCAACACTGACTCACTAGATAGGTTCCTGGATGGTGGTTTTACTGTGTGAGGAGAAACCACAAGGAGTAGGCCTGTATTCCTCGGCATTCAGAAGAATGGGAGGTGATCTTACTGAAACTTCTAGGGCTTTGACAGTGTGGATGCAGGGAGGATGTTTCCCTTAGCTGAGGAGTCGAGAACCCAGGGTGTGGAGCAGGCTGTGGACGATCAGTCAGAGTTCAATTGAAATGGAGATCAATAGATGTCTGGATATTAAGGGAATCAATGGCTATGGAAAGCGTGCAAGAAAATGACACTAATGTAGAAGAGCTATGATGTTGATAAATGGCAGAGAAGGCTTGAGGGGCCAGATGGCCTAGTCTTGCTCTGTTTTCTAAGCTCTTATGTAGGTGTTATGGTTGAACACCTGGCAATGTGTGCAAGCTGTAAGAGTGGGTGTGAGGCTTGAGGAGAGTTGATTATGCAAGCTTTTTAAATATCCATTCTTCTAGTTCTCTTTATTAGATCCATTTTCTCCAATGTCTCCTGTCCAATTCTCTGATGAGTTTAATATGTTGAGAGAAGGACCTTATAAGAAGGGAGCTCAGCCAAGGCAGCAATTGCAATAACAGCCGTTGGGTCGTGCTTTGTTTCTGAGTCAGAAAGTCGTGGGTTCAAGCCCCACTCCAGAGAACTGAGTCCAAAATCCTGGCCAATGCTTCCTTGCTGAATACTTTATGGCCAAGTGCTGTCTTGCAGTTGAGTTTCATTCATCATGAATCAAAGATCATTCATGGCTCAAGTTATATCTGAATGGCTACCTTATACACCATAACAGCACAGTAAAGAATGATAATAGCGACCAAAAGGGGCAATAGAAGGCCACTTAGCTTTTCGTCTTGGTCTGCCTTTCATTTGAAAAATTCCATTGAACACTTCAGTTGACTCCCCAGCATCTAGAGGTTTTTGGAGGTAAGACTTTCAGATTTTCTCTGATCTTTGTATGCAGGTGCTCACTTATTTTATTCCTAACTATAATAAGCAGTGGATACCAAGGGTAGCATTTACCTCTTAACTTGAAGTTATTTAACTCAAATGATGTTAATTGCTGATAATCTGATAAACACAAATTGCTGTGTTATTTATAGTGCAATTCAAATTATTGGATAAATCAAGTTATTTTAGTCCAGACCTAAATTATTGGGATTAGACTGTGAGGAGAGTGCATATGGTGAACTTAAAGCAATGATCCCCAACACACTGATTCATCTCTATGTCTTTGCAGCTTGGAATCATTTCTATACGGACTCCATGCATTATTTAAAGGAGATTTCAGAATCACTGCCAAGCAGGAATGGGTCTTCGAAGACATAGACTTGCTGCACAAGGTTGTTGCCCCAGGGATTCGAATGTCCCTAAAACTTCACCAGGTATATCTGTCCTCCAGTGATCAGGGAGGATATGTTGCCCATGCACACCAGTCATCCTTGGGAATGCAGTCCAGTATAGTGAACTCATGGAGATATAGAGTTGTATAGCACGGAAACAGGCCCTTCAGCCCACCAAGTCCACGCTGACCATCAAGCACCTATTTACACTAATCCTTCACTAATCCCATTTTTATTCTCCCCACATTCGCATCTATTCCTCCCAGATTCTGCCACCCATCTACACACTGGGGGCAGTTTCCAGTGGCCAATTAAACTACCAAATCGGCATGTCTTTAGGATGTGGAGCACTCAGGGAACACCCGCGTGGTCACAGGGAGAGTGTGCAAACTCCACACAGACTGTACCAAAGTTCAGAACTGAAACTGGGTCGTTGGAGCTGTGAGGCAGCAGCTTCAGTGGCTCCCTTGCTCTCTGCAGGATTTGCCTGTCACTGCTAAAGAATTATAGAACCACAGAACGGCGCAGTGCAGTAAAAGGCCATTTGGCCCATCTTTAAGAAAGCTAGTAATTAGCCTCATTATGATCTCCTTGCCCCAAACTGTCTTCCTTTCCGACAATTAAAGCTTTAGTGGGTATGGTATCAAATCTGTACTGCTAGTTAGGATAACATTGGGACAAAAATCGAAAAGCAAAAAAACTACAGATATTGGAAATCTGAAGGTACTAGAAGTACTCATGCAACATCTGTAGAGACGAGCAGAGTCGACATTTCAGGTCAATAACCTATTGGAAGTAGGGAGAGTTAGAAATGAAACATATTTTGAGATGCAGAGATGGGTGAGGAAAGGAGGAAACACTGGGAATGTCTTTAGTAGGGTGGTGGGCATGGGAGGCCCAATGATGCATGTGGTGCTGATGCTGACAGAGAGGGAGGTGAGAGCACGTTAATTGCAGATGATCTGTCTGGTGGAGATAAGATATAGGAGCAGAATTGGGCTATTCGGCCCATGGAGTCTGCTCTGCCATTTGATCATTCCCTCTCAATCCCATTCTCCTGCCTTCTCGCCATAAATTTGACACCCTTACTAATCAAGAGCCTATCAACCTCCGCTTTAAATATACCCAATGGCTTGGCTTCCACAGCCTTCTGTGGCAATGAATTACACAGATTCACAACCCTCTGGCTAAAGAAATTCCTCCTCATCTCCGTTCTAAAGAGACATCCTTCTACTCTGAGGCTGTGCCCTCGGGTCTTAGACCCTCCCACTACTGGAAACATCCTCTCCATGTCCACTCTATCCAGGCCTTTCAATATTCGGTAGGTTTCAATGAGACCCCCCCTTATCCTTCGAAACTCCAGTGAGTACAGGCCCAGAGCCATCAAACGCTCCTCACGTGTTAACCCTTTCATCCCCGGGGTCTTTCTCATAAACTGCTTCTGGACCCTCTCCAATGCCAGCACATCCTGCCTTAGATATAGGGCCCAAAACTGCTCACAATACTCCAAATGCGGTCTGCCAATGCCTTAGAAAGCCTCAAACAAAAATTATGTTAACAAAAAAAGATGAATGTGGATAGAGAGAAAAAGGAAACAAACCTGGAACCGTGAGATATAAAATACTGCAGTTGCTGGAAGTCTGAAATAAAAGACAATGGTGAAAGTACTTAGCAGGTCAGGCAACATCCATGGAGAGAGAACAATGGAATTAATGTTACAGGCTGATGACCTTTTATCAGAACCGAACAGTTCCAATACAAGCTGGGAAGGCTAATGGTTGCTGAAGTTGATATGTTGAAATTCATCAATTTCAGTATTTTAATGTTCCAGATATTTGAAATGAATTCAAATTCTCAGACCCAAGGATGTGAGCCCAAGTTTTATGAGTTTGTAGCGGTTGCTACCACGGAATAAAACAAGACTCTACTCGGAGGATTGCCAAACAGAACTGGTTTATTTTCCCGCCTTGCGCGGGCCCTTTAAGGGAGAATGTTCCCGCCCAAAACAACCGGTAATGACGTAAGTCCTACGTCATCAGGACTTTCCCGCGCGCGGGTTCTCCCCGTCGCTCGGAAAGACGAGGCCCGCTGCCATCTTGGGCCTCGTCGCTCCGACGCCGCGCGACCCGGCTGCTGAGCCGGTTCGCCCAACTAGACGGTGAGTCGCCACACAACCCCCCCCAGAACCGGCGATACAGTCCCCAAGGTCCGTGGGTTGTGCCAGCTGCCGCTTAGGGGGGCGGCCTCTGCGTCACGGCGTGGCAACCTCGACAGGCTGTTACAGATCCAAATGGGCCGGTTTGAGGCGGTCCGCCGTGAAAACCTGTTCCCTGCCTCCAATGTCCAAAATAAAAGTGGATCCGTTATTCCATATGACTCGGAACGGTCCCTCGTATGGTCGTTGCAATGGCGCCCGAGGTGTGCCCCTGCGAACGAAAACAAACTTACAGTCCCGTAGTTCCTTGGGCTGGCAGGATGGGGCTTGACCGTGCCGTGAGGTGGGAATCGGGGCCATGTCGCCAAGCTTCTCGCGCAGTCTTTGTAGGACTGCTGGGGGTTGTTCCCCTTGGTCCCGAAGGGCAGGTATGAAATCCCCGGGGACAACTAGTGGCGCCCCGTATACAAACTCAGCTGACGAAGTGCGGAGGTCTTCTTTGGGGGCAGTGCGTATGCCGAGCAGGACCCAAGGCAGCTCGTCAACCCAGTTAGGACCCTTTAGGTGGGCCATCAAGGCCGATTTCAGATGGCGGTGAAAACGTTCCACCAACCCGTTTGATTGAGGATGGTAGGCCGTGGTGGTGTGCAGCTGCGTCCCTAGCAGGTTCGCTAATGCAGCCCAGAGACTGGAAGTGAATTGGGTGCCTCTGTCTGAAGTGATGTGGGCCGGAACACCAAAACGTGAGACCAAGTTGTGAGCAGCGCCCGGGCGCAGGAATCAGTGGTGATGTCAGTCAGGGGGGTTGCCTCAGGCCACCTCGTGAACCGGTCCACGATGGTAAGGAGGTACCGGGCTCCTCTTGAAACCGGCAGAGGGCCCACGAGGTCGACGTGTATGTGGTCGAACCTCCTACGGGTAGGCTTGATCTGCTGTGGTGGGACCTTGGTGTGTCGCTGGATTTTTGACGTCTGGCAGTGCGGACAAGTCCTGGCCCACTCACTGACCTGTTTGCGCAGGCCATGCCAGACAAACTTGCTGGCGACCAGTCGGACAGTAGATCTGATGGCCGGGTGCGCCAACCCATGTACCGAGTCAAAAACGCGTCTCCGCCAGGCTGCAGGGACTATAAGGCGGGGCTGACCAGTCGCAACGTCGCAAAGTAGGGTCCGCTGACCTGGACCAACCAAGAAATCTCGGAGCTGCAGACCCGAGACTGCGGTTCTGTAGCTGGGCAGTTCGTCGCCGGCTTGCTGTGCGTCAGCTAGGGCCGTGTAGTCGACACCCAAGGATAGGTTGTGGATGGTTGGTCTGGAAAGTGCATCAGCAACGACATTATCCTTTCTGGAGACATGTTGGATGTCAGTTGTGAATTCGGAAATGTAGGATAAATGTCTCTGCTGACGAGCTGACCAGGGATCGGAGACTTTGGAGAAGGCAAAGGACAGAGGCTTATGATCGGTGAAAACGGTGAAAGGCCTGCCTTCTAGAAAGTATCGGAAATGCCGGACCGCCAGATACAGCGCTAGAAGTTCCCAATCAAAAGCGCTGTACTTCAGTTTGGGCGGTCTAAGGTGCTTGCTGAAAAATGCCAAGGGTTGCCAGCGGCCTTCGAGTAGCTGTTCCAGTACCCCACCCACCGCGGTGTTGGACGCGTCTACCGTGAGGGCAGTCGGGACGTCAGTCCTGGGGTGTACCAGCATCGTGGCATCTGCCAGGGCGTCTTTGGCCTTAACGAAAGCAGCCGCAGCCTCGTCAGTCCAGGTGATGTCCTTGCCCTTACCAGCCAGCAGCGAGAACAGAGGGCGCATGATACGGGCTGCTGCAGGGATGAAACGATGGTAAAAGTTGACCGTCCCAAGGAATTCCTGTAGGCCTTTGACTGTGTCGGGGCGGGCAAAATGGCGGATAGCATCCACCTTGGCGGGTAGGGGTGTTGCCCCGTCGCTGGTGATTTTGTGGCCGAGAAAATCGATAGAGTCAAGTCCGAATTGGCACTTGGACGGGTTGATCGTGAGGCCGAAATCGCGGAGGCGGGAATACAGCTGGTGGAGGTGGGAAAGGTGTTCCTGGCGGTTACGGCTGGCGACCAGTATGTCGTCCAAGTAAATGAACACGAAGTCCAGGTCTTGGCCTACCGCGTCCATCAGCTGCTGGAAGGTCTGCGCGGCGTTCTTAAGGCCGAACGGCATCCGAAGGAATTCGAACAGGCCGAATGGGGTGATAATCGCAGTTTTGGGGATGTCATCCGGATGGACCGGGATTTGGTGGTATCCCCTAACAAGGTCCACTTTGGAAAAGATGCGGGCCCCGTGTAAGTTCGCTGCGAAGTCCTGGATGTGAGGGATGGGATAGCGGTCCGGGGTGGTGGCGTCATTCAGCCTGCGGTAGTCGCCGCAGGGCCTCCATCCTCCAGTGGCTTTGGGGACCATGTGCAGGGGGGAGGCCCAGGGGCTGTCTGACCTGCGAACAATCCCCAGCTCCTCCATGTGACGGAACTCTTCCTTTGCCAGGCGAAGCTTGTCTGGAGGTAATCGTCGTGCTCGGGCATGAAGGGGTGGCCCTGTGGTAATGATGTGGTGTCGTACCCCGTGTGTGGGCCTAGAGTTTGTAAACGAAGGTGCCAAAATCGATGGGAATTCGGCTAGGAGCTTGGCGAAATCGTCGCCAGAAAGGGAAATGGAGTCCAGGCGCGGGGCTGGTGGGCTGATTTCCCCCAGGGGATAGGTCCGGAGAGTGCTAGAGTGGACTAACCGCTTCCTTTGCAGGTCGACTAACAGGTTGTGGGCCCGAAGGAAATCGGCTCCTAGGAGTGGTCGGGCGACGGTGGCAAGGGTAAAGGTCCAGGTAAAACGGCTGCCGCCAAAGTGTAATTGAAGCGTACGGGTGCCGAAAGACCGTATCGTTGTACCGTTGGCGGCATTGAGTAGAGGACCTGGTGGCCTGTCACGAGTGTCGCGGCCTGTCGGGGGCAAAATACTGACCTCCGCTCCAGTATCAACAAGGAAACGCCGTCCAGATTTCTTGTCCTGAACGAAGAGGAGGCTCTGTCGGCAGCCAGCCGCCGTAGCCATCAGCGGCGGCTGGCCCTGGCATTTCCCTGAAACTTGCAGGGTGGGCGGCATCGACGGGCCTCCGCACCCCACCTCTGATGGTAGAAGCACAGCTGGTCACCCGTGTCGTCGTCTGCGTTCCTGGGGCGTGGTTGCTCGGTTGCTGGGGCCGGGCGAGGCGGGCGTTGGGCTCGCGGCCTGGTGATTTGATTGACGGACAAATCGCTCTCGCGCTTGGCCCTCCACAGAACATCTGCCCGGGCGGCCACCTCACGGGGGTTGCTGAAGTTGGCGTCGGCTAACAACAAGTGGATGTCATCGGGGAGCTGTTCGAGGAAGGCCTGTTCAAACATCAGGCATGGCTTGTGACCCTCGGCCAATGCCAGCATCTCATTCATTAGGGCGGATGGGGATCTGTCCCCCAGGCCATCCAGATGAAGCAGGCGGGCGGCGCGCTCATGACGGGAGAGGCCGAAGGTCCGGATCAAAAGGTCTTTGAAAGCCGGGTACTTATCTTCCTCCGGAGGCGACTGGATGAAGTCTCCAACCTGGGCGGCTGTCTCCTGGTCCAGAGAGCTAACCACATGGTAGTACTTCGTGGAGTCAGAGGTGATCTGCCAAAGGTGGAATTGCGCTTCGGCCTGGTCAAACCAGACGCTGGGCCGAAGTGTCCAAAGGGTGGGCAGCTTGAGGGCCACTGCGTTGGCTGCTGCGTTGTCGTTCATTTCGCGGGTCCAAAAGCCGTTTGGACCGTCGGGGTCACCAATGTAGCGGTTGCTACCGCGGAATAAAACAAGACTCTACTCGGAGGATTGCCAAACAGAACTGGTTTATTTTCCCACCTTGCGCGGGCCCTTTAAGGGAGAATGTTCCCGCCCAAAACAACCGGTAATGACGTAAGTCCTATGTCATCAGGACTTTCCCGCGCGCGGGTTCTCCCCGTCGCTCGGAAAGACGAGGCCCGCCGCCATCTTGAGCCTTGTCGCTCCGACGCCGCGCGACCCGACTGCCGAGCCGGTTCGCCCGACTAGACGGTGAGTCGCCACAAGTTATTAGATACTGCATGGACATTTAATTGGAACAACGAGAATTTCCTGTTTGCATTCCAAAGCTGTTGATCACTCCTGGGAACAAATATGTAGATTCGAACAGTGGTAGGAAACTAAACTGCAGGTCACATTTCCTGATGTGATGTTTAGAATTAACCGTTAGGATCCAAGCTCTGTTCAGCAAACTTGCCCTTTTTGTCCAGAACACTGTGACAACCGGGGTCTTATCATCAATAGAAATTGTGGATCTCACCACATTACCACCTATTTGCACCACTGAGAAGAGCTTTATTAGTACCATAAGAGCATAAGATACTGGAGCAGAATTAGGCCATTCGGCCCATCGAGTCTCCTCCGCCATTCAATCATGGCTGATTTTTTTTTCAACCCCATTCTCCTCTTTTCTCCCCGTAATACTTAACTCCCTTACCAGTCAGGAGCATATCAATCTCTGCCTCAAATACACCCAATGACTTGGCCTCCACAGCCATCGGTGGCAATGAATTCCACAGAATCACCACCCTCTGGCTGAAGAACTTCCTCCTCATCTCAGTTCTAAAGGGATGTCCCTTTATTCTGAGGCTGAGAGCATCAGAGCACTCTGCAATACAAACACCCTGCACGCCCTTCAAGATTGGATCACAGAGTGAAAGTCTGGCACTAAGGGGGTCAGAATAAGAAATTGTGACCACCAAGTAAAATTGAGGAAGGGAGAGAATGGGATCAGATATACACTGTATAGAGAGGGAGTGAGACTAGGGTTACAGAAATGTAGAGACTGGTGTCATAGAGAGAGAAAGAGAGTGTGAGAGAGAGACTGGGGTTGGAAGAAGAGATGGAGAAACCTGGACGCATGGGAAGAGAGATGCTAGAGTCAGAGAAAGACAATAAAAAATCACCTTTCGCCTCACAAGCCTCCACGTTCAACATATCATCATTCGCCATTTATGTCAGCTACAATGAGATCCCACCACCAGTCACGTCTTCCCCTCTACCCCCGCCCCTTCCTGCTTTCCGCAGGTACCACTCTCTCCGTGTCTCGCTAGTCTGCTCATCCTTCCCCACCCACCCCTCCATGTCCCCTGGCACTTTCCCCTGCAAGCATAATAGGTGCAACACTTGTTGCTACACCACCTCCCTCACCACCATCAAGGGACCTCGATAGCCTTTTCAGCAGAGGCAAAGATTCATGTGCACCTCCTCCAACCTCGCCTGCTGCATTCGATGCTCTCGATGTGGCCTCCTCTACATCAGCGAGACAAAGTGTAGACTAGGCGACTGTTTCGCAGAGCACCTGTGCTCTGTCCTCAAGGGCCATCCTGAGCTTCTGGTTGCCTGTCGTTTCAACTCCTTTCCGCACTCCTACACTGACCTGTCTGTCCTCAGCCTTCTCCATTGCCATGGTGAGACCAAATGCAAACTAGAACACCTGTCACGTACCAGCAACAAAAACACATCAAGTCATGTATAAGTGTTAAAAACTATCATTAATAACTACTTGTGATAATAAGAAAAGTAAAAGTTTTAGAATGTTAGAAGTAAAAATGTTAGATCTTAAACATTAACCCCAAAACTAAACAAAGTGTGTGTGAGGCAAATTCCCAAATTCCAAGTCCAGGAATAGTTCTCAAAGTTCAGTTCAGCAAGCCGTAAGGTGAAACGTGAGCAAAGGCTTCTGCAAAATCACCGTTGACTGAAGAGGAAATGTAGAGAGAAAATAGAGAGTAATTACGAAATCCAAATGTTCCACGATGGAACCCATACGACACCTCAATCACCAATGATCTCCATTCCTTTGTTCCAAAGTATCTGCCACCCCGAAAGGCATCCGAGACGTGACTGTCCAAACAAATACCTGTTTCCTTCTACAGGTTAACGACAAAGTGGAATCCATTGGATTACTCCAAAAATCCATATGTGGATTGTAGTGACAGACACAGTTATTGTGTTTCATCCATCGATACAGACACCAACAGGCTGGTGTCTCTCTCTCTCTCTCTCTCTCTCTCTCTCTCTATCTCTCTCTCTCTCTCTCTCTCTCTCTCTCTCTCTCTCTGTGACTGCTCTAAAAACGTCATCACGTCCTTATCTCCTGTTGTTGTCATCGTACCCCACACACACACACACACACTACTGTGCTATGTCTTAAAGGGACATTCACCAATAGTAACCTAATCCGTAACACACCTCATGTTCCACTGAGATATCCTACAACCCCATGGAGTGAAGATTGAATTTTCCAGTTTCAGTCAACCCACACTCCCAGTGTTCCTTTCCCACTCCTACTGGTCCACCTCTCCCTTTGTTCACCTTTTCCTTTTACCTTACCTCTTCCCCCCCCCCCCCCACCCTATTACTTAGGTTCATTACCCTCCTCCATCTGGTTCTATCTGCCCTTCATCCACACATCTATCCACCTGGGTTTCTTCTCCCTTGGCCTAGTCTTCCTACCCCCTCCCCCACCTGGTTCTATCTGCCCATCATCCTTCCCTTATCTGGTTCCATTTATCACCTTCCAGCGTCACTCTCTACCCTACCTACCCTACCCTTCCCCTCACCCTACCTGGTTCCATCTGCGTAATTTTTTTTCCTTATCTGTTTCTACCTACCACCCACCAGTCTCTGTTTCAAAACTCTGTCCTCCCCCACCTGGCCCCATCTGCCCATCATCCCCCACCTCACCTGGTTCCACCTATCACCTACCAGCCCCTGACTCACCCCTCCCTCTCACCTCTTTATACTGGCTATCTTCCCTTTGCACTCTCAGTCCTGATGCAGGGTGTCAGTCTGAAATGTTTACCATCCCTTTGCCTCCACAGATGCTGTCTGACCCGCCAAGTTCCTCCAGCGGTTTGGTTTTAATTTGCTCCAGATACCAGCATCTGCAATCTCATGTGTCTCTGTCAGAGAAAGACTGGTGCCATAGAGAGAGAGAGAGACTGGAGTCACAGAGAGAGGAAGAGAGAGAGACAGTGGTCCTGGAGAGAGATAGAGAGACTGGGGTCACAGAAGGAAAGACCAGGGTGACAGAGAGAGGGAGAAGGAGACAGTGGTCACATTGGCAGATAGAAAGACTGGTGTCAGAGAGAAATAGAGAGATTTGTATAGTACACATAAATTTGTATAAAACTTGCATGCACCAGCACAGCATGTGTGGCGTGGTTATGGTTTGGGGAATTAGATACCCCCCACGCTCTATGGTTAGTAGGTCCAATCCTGCAGTGTGCTATTGATGCTGTATCGATTGTGTTTTACCCCTCCAGGACCACTTCACCACGTCCGACGAATATGAGGATCCTGTGGTGCTCTACCAGGCCATCAGCAGCCATGAGCAGACACTGGTCATCTGTCATGAGGGAGACCCACTCTGGCGCCAGTCCATCCTGTCAAATGCAGAGGCTCTGCTTGCACTCAGGCACGTGGTAGATGATGGGGCCGATGAGTACAAGATAATTATGCTTCACCACCGCTACCTCAGCTTTAAAGTGGTGAAGGTATTCATCGTTATCATTCTCTAACCATTAGTTATTCTGATCAGGGGACAATCAGAATCAGACTTATTATCTCTGACTTAGATGACATGAAATTTGTTGTCTTGTGGCACCAGTACACTGCAAAGGTGTAAAATTATTATATATTACAAAAGCAGTGCAAAACAAGAAAGGAATAATGAGGTAGTGTTCATGGACAGTTCAGAAACCTGATGGCAGAGGGGAAGAACCATAGAACAATACAGCACAATACAGGCCCTTCGGCCCACCAAGTTGTGCCAACCTTCAAACCACTCCTAAGACTATCTAACCCCTTCCCCCTACGTATCCCTCTATCTTAAATTCCTCCATATGCTTATCTAACAATCTCTTGAACTTGACCAACGCATCAACCTCCACCACCACCCCAGGCAGCACATTCCATGCACCAACCATTCTCTGGGTGAAAAACCTCCCTCTGACATCTCCCTTGAACTCCCCCCCCCCCCCCCCAAAACCTTAAAGCCATGCCATCTTGTATTGAGCATTGGTGCCCTGGGAAAGAGGCGCTGGCTGCCCACTCTATCTATTCCTCTTAATATTTTGTATACCTCTATCATGTCTCCCCTCATCCTCCTTCTCTCCAATGAGTAAAGCCCTAGCTCCCTTAGTCTCTCCTCATAATCCATACTCCCTAATCCAGGCAGCATCCTGGTAAATCTCCTCTGCACCCTCTCCAGCGCCTCCACATCCTTCCTATAATGAGGCTATTCTTGCATCATTGAGTTTGGGTCTTCAGGCTCCTCCCCAGTGGTAGTAACGAGAAGAGGGCATGTCTCAGATGATGAGGGTCCTTCATGATGGATGCTGCTTTCTTGAGGTGCCCCCTCTTGAAGATGCCCTCGATGGCGGGGAGGGTTGTGCCTGTGGTGGAGCTGGCTGAGTCTACAACCCCCTGCAGCCTCTTGCCATCCTGTGTATTGGAACCTCCATACCAGGCGGTGATGCAACCAGTCGGAATGCTCTCCGCCGTACATCTGTAAAGATCTGTAAGAGAGTAAACAAGCTGGGTTTCTGTTCTCTAGAAAGGGGTGACCTGACAGTGGGTTTTAAGATTGTGAAGTTTGAAACCCATAGCACAATTTTTTTCAAATAGTTCAAAACAAGGGGTCCATAGCTAAAACACAACAGATCTAAGTTCCATACAAGCCTTCTTCCACCTTACTTGGTCTCATCTCGCATTAGCAACTCCTATTCCTTTCTCCCTCCTGTGTTTATCCAACCTCCCCTTGACTCCATCTATACTTTTCACCTCATTCACTCCTTGTGGTGACGTTCATATTGTCATCTCTCATTGTGTAAAGAAGTTGAATTTTATTTGGTGCCACTCTATATTTGTGACACATCTTTGTTCCTGTATGTGTTATATATTAAAAGAATTCTCTTTTGGAGTAGGTGAATAAAGAGTGTGTGAAGGGGCTGTGGGCAGGACAGCAGTTGGAGCTGGTATTTCTCCAGAATCGCAACCCGGAGCGAGGCAGCATACAGAATGCCAAGCAGGTCTTGAGAAATATGATCAATTCTTCCTGCGACCAACCAATTGGCTACCCGATTTATGTATCACCTCTTACCACTTCCTACGCGGGCTCACACAAACAGCTGAAGAACATCTGGGGAGGTCCAATCAGTTTGGAGAACCTCAACCTGTGGTTTACTTCCAGGTGGCAGAAGTAAGTACGGGTCTACATGGGCTCCCAGTCCCCGAACTCCACCAACTGAATTTCTGATCCATATGTTCACTTCCACCCATGGTCTCACTGAGTCCAACCACATTATCACCCCACCTCCCAGCCTACCATACCTCTTTAACGTCCTCCAGTCCAACAACAACTCTACCCTACTCTGCCTTCTGATTCTGGCATTTTCCCTACTTTTACATAGAACATAACAGCACAGTACAGGCCCTTCGGCCCATGATGTTGTGCCGACATTTTATCCTGCTCTAAGATCTATCTAACCCTTCTCTCCCACATAGCCCTCCATTTCTCTATCATTCATGTGTCTCTCTAAGAGTCTATTAAATATCCCTACTGTATCTGCCCCCACAACCTCTGCCGGCAGTGCGTTCCACACACCCACCACTCTCTGTGTAAAAAAACTTACCCCTGACAACCCCCTTATATCTTCCTCCAATCACCTTAAAATTATGTCCCCTCGTGGTAGCCATTGCCGCCCTTTAGCACCCATGCCTTTAATGCCAGATCCCTAAATTCAATACAAAGCCCTTTTATCTCTCCAGCCCTCTAACTTAACCTTCCTTTCAAACTTGCATTAAAGGCACTCTGTATAAAAGTAAGTTGTTGGTGAAATTCCTATTTTAATTTGAAAAATAGAGTAAATAATATAATCTTTGGTCTGCATACCTCATAACCAAATCTTGTGTGATTATTCTGCAATGGTGGAAGGTCTGTAACTGTAGACTCAAAGCAGTTTCAGTGCTCTGTGTTACTGGGAGAGTTGCAGGTTACTATCAGATTAACATCGGGAATCCTGTTTGAGTGTTGCCTGCTGGTTTCACAGGGGAGTGTGGCAGGCAACTATCTTAGGGCATTTTAATGAAGGTCAGCACCTTAAAGGCAAGATATAAATGCAAGTTCTTGTTGCCCAAGAGCAGGCAGAGGAGTGACCGTGCGGCCTTGCACTGAGTGGAGTTCTGGAAGCTCATCGGTAGCAGAGATGCTGAGATGATGATGGGAGCCCCAGTACTCCAAATTGTCACCCAAGTTGTGTTTACAGGAAGTGTATACATCAGCCAGATTTTTCATATTCTTTCTAAATTATTATTCAGTGTGACTTCAGTCACACAAATGTAAATAAATCATGTAATTATGTACCTCAACACTAACATTTTTCAGTCTCATGTGCTTCATAGTAGAAGCCGATTACACTGAACCTTTGCTGGACATTGCAAAACATACACTAACCATTTTGTGACTTGAACTAAACGTAGTCTGCTTACTTGTCCTTCAAGTTCTATTCCATTCTCCTCTACAAAATGTCTCTCACACCCAATGTTGTACTTTTTGACGAGTATGAATTTTGAAGTTTGTAATCAGCAGAGTATTTAACATCAAGCAGTGCCTGTCACTTCGTGTGTTGTGTTAATTATTATGGCCGGTTGGGTTGATCCAGCGGGCTGGAATTGCCCCATTGCTCCCAGATGTATAGGATTAAAATCTGATGTGATATCTTTGCAACTCTAGGTTGCGCAAGGGCTGTACTGGAGGCAACATTGATGACTCAGATTGTGGTGGAGCCTCCTCATCCAGCAGCACCAACCAGACTGAGCACACCACTCACAGCGTCAACTCAAAGAAAGCACAAGACTGGAGGCCATGTCCGGCAACCGCACACACTGCTCGCCCACCCAGGGGTAATTACTGTTCCTGTTATTCTCCCTTCCCTAGACCTCTGTCCTCTACTTCCCCCTAAGGTGCACCTTAAAATCTGCCTCTTTGATCACCTGTCCTGATATCTCCTTAAGTAATTCATTGCCTTTTTTTTGTTTCTTAGATTTGCACTTCGATGAAAATTCTTGCAGCATTTGAATGTGTTAAAAGTGCTTTATATTTTCATCCAGCGTTTCAATCTGAGATTTACCAGCTGTTGTTTTTTTTTGATACGACCTTACTTGGCCTCCACTGCAAAGATATCCCAATGTATCAGAGTATCCCAAAGGACGAAATAAAGAACTAGTAGAGGAAAGCGATTAGTGGAGTGGAGTTAGCAAGTGAAACCTTTAAAACATGGGGAAAGAGTGAATAATGGTAGCAATTCTGGGAAAGAAGGGATGAGGAATACTAAGGGGTGGGGTGAAGATAGTGGACTCTGGGGGTAAGAAGAGGTATTCTGGACTGAGATGCACTGTATATAGAGGGATTCAGGGTAAATGAGAGGGATTTGGGGAGTAAGGGAAAGATTCTGGGATGAGAGGTGAGAGGAGGAGAGGTCAGAGGTACGTGGGCTAAGTGGGTGGAATTCTGAGGATGTGGGATGGATTCCAGTGGTAAGGAGGAGGATTCTGAGGTGAGGGGTAGGAGGAAGGACTCTGAGTCTGTTGGATTCTGGTGGTGAGGAGTGGACATAGGAATTCTGCGGCTGAGGGGTTTTCCAGGTTGGGGATAAAGGCAGTGATTCTGGGGTGAGGTGTAAAGGGACATCTGGGGCTTAGGGGCAAAGGGAGGAAATTCTGGGTGAGGAGTAAAGGGAGGATTTTTGGAGGTGTGGGGTAAAGGGAGGGTTTCTAGGATTGTGGGGTAAGGGGCTGTGATCAAATAAAGATAAATTGGTAAATTAGTTTACTATTGTCACATCATCGAGGTACAGTGAAAAACATTGTTTTGCATGCCATCCATACAGATCATTTCATCACTTCAGTACATTGAGGTAATACAAGGGAAAAACAATAATAGAATGCAGAATATAGTGTTACAGTTACAGAGAAAGTGCAGTGCAGGTAGACAACAAGGTGCAAGGCCATGATGAGGTGGATTGTGAGGTCAAGAGTCAATCTTATTGTACTAGGGAACCGTTCAATAGTCTTATAACAGTGGGATAGAAGCTGTCCTTGAGCCTGGTAGAGTGTGCTTTCAGGCTTTTGTATCTTCTGCCTGATGGAGAGGAGTAAAGAGAGGGATTCTGAGAAGGGAATTCTAGACAAAGATGGAAGAGGAGGGTGCTGGTAACAGAGGGTTATATCCCAGGATTGCAGAGGGACGAGCTAGTGAAGGAAGGGCGTTGAATTTAAAGTAAAATGGCATTGAGATGGTATAGGAGAGTGTGCTCTACATGGTGGAAATAATATTTAAAAATAACATCAACTTTCTGAGACAGAAAGTAAGATTTTTCAAGACTAGGTGTTTCTGGAGAAGTAGTGTGGATTCTGGCAGTCTTTTGAGAGCTGCTGTCGGTGTGCATTAGTCGCTCTGCCTGTGACGGAATCTGTACCTGCACTGCATATTTTATGAGGATCTGAGAAGGTTATTGACTGCTGTACTTGGCTGGGCATCTGATCGAGTGGGACAGAAAAATCAGCTACACCTCATAATGTGAAATACTAAACCACAGAGACCCGATTGTTTAATTTTCCACTTGCAATGGGAACAATTGTTTCAGATCAGAAAAAGCTGGAGGAGGGTGTGGGGATGTGCTGTATCATACAGAAGGCTTGTTTATCCTCCTCCTCACAAGGACTAACAATCCTTGGCTATAGAAAATTGGAGTCATTGATTTTTGCAGGATATTTAGCAATGCAAGTGATACTGAAGGTTGCTCATGCCAGTTATTTACTTGTCCAATGCCCCTTAACTAAATTAGCAGTGGAGAAGCCAAATGCAGCATAAAGGTCACCACACATTCAAGTTATGCAAGTGCACCATTTTGAATCTAGTTTCCCATGGCCGTCACTACAGTTCTTTCTTCCCATCGTAGGAGGCCATGATTTCAGCTTTGTAGTAGACTCCCTCCCTAAACCTCACCTTCCTCCCTAATTCCCTCTCACTCTGATATAAAGAATAGAAAAACAGAATTCTTATGTGAGCTGCTAGTAATTGTTGGGATTCTTAGGGATGTGTGGTGCAAATCATGGGAAGTACAGCAAGCAATTGGGAAGGCCAGTGGTATGTTTGCCATTTGTCACAGGGGGTTGTAGTCAAAAAAGGTCTTGTTTTGCTCTTACGGGGTTTTGGTGAGAGCAAATCTGTTCACAGTTTTCAAAGTCAAAGTCGAGTTTATTGTCAGCTGCACAAGTACATGTATGCACAGGTGCAATGAAAAACTTACTTGCAGCAGCATCACAGGCACATAGCATCAGATAAGCAGCATTCACAAGAAAAACCTAAATTATACACAACTTTTACAAGAAAGAGCACAATTAGAATAAAAAAATGTTTTGGATTTCTTATCTAGGGAGGATATACTGGACCTGGAGAGAGTACAATCAAGGCAATTGGGAGGAATGGTGATTGGATGGGAGAGTGGAATTGAAGATGAAGTTTTTCTGTAATATTATTAGGTGTTGGAACAAGCTAGAGGGATGGTGTTACCTACTCCCACTGCTGTCTCTGTTATGTTCTAAAATTGTGACAGCTTTAAAATGAAAGGGATTCATCACTGCTGCAGGCATACAAGGACATTGCATGCCAAATACATCGTAATGATGTTCTTGACATGAGTGTCATCATTGGAATATTACTTACATTCTAAAAGCGTTAGCCGGTTGATGGTGACAAAGTTCCTTCAATAGATTGTTGTGGTTTAAATTTTAATCAGTCCATCTTCAGGAAAGCAACAGCACCATTCATCCAGCATATCAAAAGATGCATCACGAGCATTAGAAGCAAGAGTGGTTCACTTGGATCATCGTGCCTGCTGATTTTTTACTACTACACTATTTCCGTGTACTAACGCCTTAATATCTAAAAATCTAATGGTCTCTGCCTTGAATATAGCAACTGAGCATCTGCAACCTCTTGAGCGAAGAAATTTCTTCTCACTTCAGTACTGAATGGATGGCCCCTAGTTCTAAGCTCCTCAACCAAGGGAAACATCACAGTGCATCTACTCTGTTAAGCTCTAATATAATTTTGTGTGTAACAATGAGATCGCCTCCCTTTCCTATGAATTCCAAAGAGCATAGGTCCAGTCTGCCTAATCTCTCCTCATAGGACACCCCTCTCCATCTCAGGAATCAATCTGCTGAACCTTTGCTGCACTCCTGCTGTCACAAGTGTATCATACTGTAAGTAAGAAGAGCACTCAGTGTTACAGGTATGGTCTCACTGGGGCCCTATATAATTGCAATATGTTGCCTTTACTATCGTACTCAAACCCTCTTTCTGTAAAGGTCTTCCTAATTGCTTGGTATGTATTAACTCATGCACAACATGTAAAAGATATTTGGACAGGTACGTGGATAGGAAAGGTCTTGAGGGATATGGATCAAATGGGACTAGCTTAGATGGGCATCTTCATTGGCATGGACCAGTTGGGCCGAAGGGCCTATTTCCGTAATGACAGACTCTATGACGACACCCGGGTCCCTCTGAACATCTTGCAGTCCATTAAGACAACTTCACACTTGAAGTTCAATATCAGTAGCTGCAGTCGATTGCTCTACTGGCACTGACGGTGACATCAACCTTCACTGAATAAGATTTTCCAAAAAAAAATTGCAATTTTTTAATCAACTAATATGTTTTCTACCAAAGTGTTAGGAATTTTTTTTAAATATCTGGCTATAGTAGGCAGTTTGTAATGGTGTAAAGAACCAATGTAAAAATATGACCTAAACTTAAAATATTAAGGTCCTTTGCAGTGAAGCATGGCAAATCATTTAGAGAACCAGTAATTGGTAGGTTAAAAATGTAACATATATTTCCCTGAGACTAATTGAACAGTCAGACCACATTTGGAGTAATAGCATCAGTTCTGAGCACCACCACCAAGGACACACATTTACTTGCATTGTTTTCTAATCTCTTTGCCCTCTTCTCCTTTATCCTCCCATCCTTTCAATGCAGTCTTCTAATCTGTATATTTGGCTAAAATCAAGCTGGTTACAGCAAAACTCCAATTTTGAGGACATCCAGATAGTTTAGCATCTGGCTCGCTGGGGTTTTGTTTCCTTCCAGTCCCTCACTGTCCCTTTAAGCTTGCCTGGTTCACTGGAAAATTTATTATACTGTGTAAGATCTTTAAAAAAAAAGAATTAAAAGTGTGATTATGTACAAATAGAAATAATATCCAATAGTCCGGAAAATCTGCCAGTCTAATAACCACCAAAATCCTGAGAATGCCAGAGTAATGGAATTCACTGCATTGAATTGTTCAAAGGGATGGAACATTCTGTTTCCAATAGATGAGGGGACCTTGAATAAGGGAGCATAGTTATAGGATTAAGTGGACAAGGTTCTTATTTGCCCATTGCCCCGCTCTCCTATATGTTAGAGGTGATGGATTTGAGAGAAACTGTGGAGAAATACTCTCGTTATTCAGGTAATATAATTGCAAATATTTCTTCATTTTCAACAGATCGTCAACTGTAAAGCAATTGTTGTCCATCTCTAAATGTAGCCTTGTATAATGTACAGGAATAGCCAGTGGATCTTGTTTGACTTTGGCCAAGTGGTTTAATTGATTCTGTGAGGTTGAGTTACTAAGCTGTCTGTTCTTTTTTCACTTCAGGTCAGCGGGAACAAAGGAGCTCTTCAGTTCAGGCCCATTCGTCACGACAGGAGGGCCAACGACCCCCTACCACTAGTCAGTCAGGGTCTGTACTTGAAACACAGCAGTCTTCTTCCCAGGTGTCAGCATCTGTCCAAGGCATGGTTCAAAGGTTATCCAACAGCCAGCTGTCATTCAATAACTCAATAGCTTCAATGTTATCTCAAGTACCTCGACTCTCCACCACAAGCCAGCTCAGCAGTCAAGGTCACTCGGGGACACAGAACATGTGCAGCATCAATTCCTCCACCAGCTCCACCCTCAGCCTGTTGTTCGGGAAAAGAAGTTTATCCAGTGGACTCGTGATCTCTGGGCTCTCCGCGGCAGAGGGAGGAAACACGACAGACACTCAGTCATCCAGCAGTGTCAACATCGCACTTGGGCCATCAGTCAGCCAGCGGAGCCAAATGGGAAGGGTAATGCTGCCATTTCTTAATGGGGCTGTGTAAGCTCTGGGGGATATTTTTAATGATTCATGAGATGTGGACATTGCTGGCAAGGCCAACATTTATTCCCTTTCTTCTTGAGTTGTCTTCTCGAAAGTCTTCAGTTTTTCCATTGAGGTTCACCAGTCGTACTGTTAGGTAGAGAGGGTTCCAGGATTTTGGCCAGTGACAGTGAAGGAATGGCAAAATATTTCCAAGTCAGGATGGTGTGTGACTTGAACAGGAACCTACAGGTGCTGGCCCTGGTCCAGAGGAGGTTCACAGGAATGATCCCAGGAATGAAAGGCGTAACATATGAGCAGCATTTGATGGCTCTGAGCCTGTACTCAATGGAGTTCAGAAGGATGAGGGGGGATCTCACTGAAACCTACTGAATACTGAAAGTTTCCATCGGTAGGAGAGTCCAGGATCCGAGGGCAGAGCCTCAGAATAAAAGGTTGTCCCTTTGAGATGAGGAGGCATTTCTTCAGCCGGAGGGTGGTGAACCTATGGAATTCAGAGGACTGTGGAGGCCAAGTCATTGGGTGTATTTAAGGCAGAGATTGATAGGTTCTTAATTGGTAAAGGGGTTTAGATGGGAGAATGGGGGTTGAAGAAAATAAATCAGCCATGATTGAATGGTCTAATTCTGCTCCTATATCTTATGGTCTTATGAACCGGTCACATTATTACTGGAGTCTACAGCCAGAGATGGTGTTGTGTCACCTCCAGTGGAGAAGAATGAAACTACAGCATGACACTCTCAGTTACACAGAGATGTTTGCCAGGCATTCTCTTAGGCTCAAGGATGACTTGCTTCCACTCTATTTTGTAGATCTTGAGATGACTCATGAGGCCATCGTGGGAACAACAGACTTTAGGGTTAATGGGAGAAAGCAGGAGAATGGAGTTGGAAAAATAAATCAGCCATGGCGGAGCAGACTCGATGGGCTAAATGGCCTAATTCTGCTCCTGTGTCTTATGGTCTGATTGTGGTGTTGTTCCCATGAGCCTGTCTTTGTTGGTGGTGGAGGTGGTGAGTTTGGGAGGTGCTGTCAAAGATGCCTTGGAGTGTTACTATGATTCGTCTTCTAGACAGTCCATGCTGCAGACTCAGTGCACTGGTGTTGGAGGGAGTAAATGCTGAGGGGGATCAATGGAGAAGACTGCTTAGTCCTGGGTGGTGTTTGCATCTCAACAGGCAGGTTGTGACTTTGAATATTGGTGTTTGCCCTAGATCATCCTGCATCCTTCAGGCTAGATCATCCTGCAAGGTAGGTGGAGATTGTTGGTCAGCAAGAAAACACAGAACTGAAAGAAACAGGAGATTAGC